>NW_022264082.1:0-35460 GCF_002021735.2 Oncorhynchus kisutch | reverse complement strand
AGCCTAGCCCATAGTCCTATAAGGTTAGTATCACACCTCATGTAGCCTAGCCCATAGTCCTATAAGGTTAGTATCACACCTCATGTAGCCTAGCCCATAGTCCTATAAGGTTAGTATCACACCTCATGTAGCCTAGCCCATAGTCCTATAAGGTTAGTATCACACCTCATGTAGCCTAGCCCATAGTCCTATAAGGTTAGTATCACACCTCATGTAGCCTAGCCCATAGTCCTATAAGGTTAGTATCACACCTCATGTAGCCTAGCCCATAGTCCTATAAGGTTAGTATCACACCTCATGTAGCCTAGCCCATAGTCCTATAAGGTTAGTATCACACCTCATGTAGCCTAGCCCATAGTCCTATAAGGTTAGTATCACACCTCATGTAGCCTAGCCCATAGTCCTATAAGGTTAGTATCACACCTCATGTAGCCTAGCCCATAGTCCTATAAGGTTAGTATCACACCTCATGTAGCCTAGCCCATAGTCCTATAAGGTTAGTATCACACCTCATGTAGCCTAGCCCATAGTCCTATAAGGTTAGTATCACACCTCATGTAGCCTAGCCCATAGTCCTATAAGGTTAGTATCACACCTCATGTAGCCTAGCCCATAGTCCTATAAGGTTAGTATCACACCTCATGTAGCCTAGCCCATAGTCCTATAAGGTTAGTATCACACCTCATGTAGCCTAGCCCATAGTCCTATAAGGTTAGTATCACACCTCATGTAGCCTAGCCCATAGTCCTATAAGGTTAGTATCACACCTCATGTAGCCTAGCCCATAGTCCTATAAGGTTAGTATCACACCTCATGTAGCCTAGCCCATAGTCCTATAAGGTTAGTATCACACCTCATGTAGCCTAGCCCATAGTCCTATAAGGTTAGTATCACACCTCATGTAGCCTAGCCCATAGTCCTATAAGGTTAGTATCACACCTCATGTAGCCTAGCCCATAGTCCTATAAGGTTAGTATCACACCTCATGTAGCCTAGCCCATAGTCCTATAAGGTTAGTATCACACCTCATGTAGCCTAGCCCATAGTCCTATAAGGTTAGTATCACACCTCATGTAGCCTAGCCCATAGTCCTATAAGGTTAGTATCACACCTCATGTAGCCTAGCCCATAGTCCTATAAGGTTAGTATCACACCTCATGTAGCCTAGCCCATAGTCCTATAAGGTTAGTATCACACCTCATGTAGCCTAGCCCATAGTCCTATAAGGTTAGTATCACACCTCATGTAGCCTAGCCCATAGTCCTATAAGGTTAGTATCACACCTCATGTAGCCTAGCCCATAGTCCTATAAGGTTAGTATCACACCTCATGTAGCCTAGCCCATAGTCCTATAAGGTTAGTATCACACCTCATGTAGCCTAGCCCATAGTCCTATAAGGTTAGTATCACACCTCATGTAGCCTAGCCCATAGTCCTATAAGGTTAGTATCACACCTCATGTAGCCTAGCCCATAGTCCTATAAGGTTAGTATCACACCTCATGTAGCCTAGCCCATAGTCCTATAAGGTTAGTATCACACCTCATGTAGCCTAGCCCATAGTCCTATAAGGTTAGTATCACACCTCATGTAGCCTAGCCCATAGTCCTATAAGGTTAGTATCACACCTCATGTAGCCTAGCCCATAGTCCTATAAGGTTAGTATCACACCTCATGTAGCCTAGCCCATAGTCCTATAAGGTTAGTATCACACCTCATGTAGCCTAGCCCATAGTCCTATAAGGTTAGTATCACACCTCATGTAGCCTAGCCCATAGTCCTATAAGGTTAGTATCACACCTCATGTAGCCTAGCCCATAGTCCTATAAGGTTAGTATCACACCTCATGTAGCCTAGCCCATAGTCCTATAAGGTTAGTATCACACCTCATGTAGCCTAGCCCATAGTCCTATAAGGTTAGTATCACACCTCATGTAGCCTAGCCCATAGTCCTATAAGGTTAGTATCACACCTCATGTAGCCTAGCCCATAGTCCTATAAGGTTAGTATCACACCTCATGTAGCCTAGCCCATAGTCCTATAAGGTTAGTATCACACCTCATGTAGCCTAGCCCATAGTCCTATAAGGTTAGTATCACACCTCATGTAGCCTAGCCCATAGTCCTATAAGGTTAGTATCACACCTCATGTAGCCTAGCCCATAGTCCTATAAGGTTAGTATCACACCTCATGTAGCCTAGCCCATAGTCCTATAAGGTTAGTATCACACCTCATGTAGCCTAGCCCATAGTCCTATAAGGTTAGTATCACACCTCATGTAGCCTAGCCCATAGTCCTATAAGGTTAGTATCACACCTCATGTAGCCTAGCCCATAGTCCTATAAGGTTAGTATCACACCTCATGTAGCCTAGCCCATAGTCCTATAAGGTTAGTATCACACCTCATGTAGCCTAGCCCATAGTCCTATAAGGTTAGTATCACACCTCATGTAGCCTAGCCCATAGTCCTATAAGGTTAGTATCACACCTCATGTAGCCTAGCCCATAGTCCTATAAGGTTAGTATCACACCTCATGTAGCCTAGCCCATAGTCCTATAAGGTTAGTATCACACCTCATGTAGCCTAGCCCATAGTCCTATAAGGTTAGTATCACACCTCATGTAGCCTAGCCCATAGTCCTATAAGGTTAGTATCACACCTCATGTAGCCTAGCCCATAGTCCTATAAGGTTAGTATCACACCTCATGTAGCCTAGCCCATAGTCCTATAAGGTTAGTATCACACCTCATGTAGCCTAGCCCATAGTCCTATAAGGTTAGTATCACACCTCATGTAGCCTAGCCCATAGTCCTATAAGGTTAGTATCACACCTCATGTAGCCTAGCCCATAGTCCTATAAGGTTAGTATCACACCTCATGTAGCCTAGCCCATAGTCCTATAAGGTTAGTATCACACCTCATGTAGCCTAGCCCATAGTCCTATAAGGTTAGTATCACACCTCATGTAGCCTAGCCCATAGTCCTATAAGGTTAGTATCACACCTCATGTAGCCTAGCCCATAGTCCTATAAGGTTAGTATCACACCTCATGTAGCCTAGCCCATAGTCCTATAAGGTTAGTATCACACCTCATGTAGCCTAGCCCATAGTCCTATAAGGTTAGTATCACACCTCATGTAGCCTAGCCCATAGTCCTATAAGGTTAGTATCACACCTCATGTAGCCTAGCCCATAGTCCTATAAGGTTAGTATCACACCTCATGTAGCCTAGCCCATAGTCCTATAAGGTTAGTATCACACCTCATGTAGCCTAGCCCATAGTCCTATAAGGTTAGTATCACACCTCATGTAGCCTAGCCCATAGTCCTATAAGGTTAGTATCACACCTCATGTAGCCTAGCCCATAGTCCTATAAGGTTAGTATCACACCTCATGTAGCCTAGCCCATAGTCCTATAAGGTTAGTATCACACCTCATGTAGCCTAGCCCATAGTCCTATAAGGTTAGTATCACACCTCATGTAGCCTAGCCCATAGTCCTATAAGGTTAGTATCACACCTCATGTAGCCTAGCCCATAGTCCTATAAGGTTAGTATCACACCTCATGTAGCCTAGCCCATAGTCCTATAAGGTTAGTATCACACCTCATGTAGCCTAGCCCATAGTCCTATAAGGTTAGTATCACACCTCATGTAGCCTAGCCCATAGTCCTATAAGGTTAGTATCACACCTCATGTAGCCTAGCCCATAGTCCTATAAGGTTAGTATCACACCTCATGTAGCCTAGCCCATAGTCCTATAAGGTTAGTATCACACCTCATGTAGCCTAGCCCATAGTCCTATAAGGTTAGTATCACACCTCATGTAGCCTAGCCCATAGTCCTATAAGGTTAGTATCACACCTCATGTAGCCTAGCCCATAGTCCTATAAGGTTAGTATCACACCTCATGTAGCCTAGCCCATAGTCCTATAAGGTTAGTATCACACCTCATGTAGCCTAGCCCATAGTCCTATAAGGTTAGTATCACACCTCATGTAGCCTAGCCCATAGTCCTATAAGGTTAGTATCACACCTCATGTAGCCTAGCCCATAGTCCTATAAGGTTAGTATCACACCTCATGTAGCCTAGCCCATAGTCCTATAAGGTTAGTATCACACCTCATGTAGCCTAGCCCATAGTCCTATAAGGTTAGTATCACACCTCATGTAGCCTAGCCCATAGTCCTATAAGGTTAGTATCACACCTCATGTAGCCTAGCCCATAGTCCTATAAGGTTAGTATCACACCTCATGTAGCCTAGCCCATAGTCCTATAAGGTTAGTATCACACCTCATGTAGCCTAGCCCATAGTCCTATAAGGTTAGTATCACACCTCATGTAGCCTAGCCCATAGTCCTATAAGGTTAGTATCACACCTCATGTAGCCTAGCCCATAGTCCTATAAGGTTAGTATCACACCTCATGTAGCCTAGCCCATAGTCCTATAAGGTTAGTATCACACCTCATGTAGCCTAGCCCATAGTCCTATAAGGTTAGTATCACACCTCATGTAGCCTAGCCCATAGTCCTATAAGGTTAGTATCACACCTCATGTAGCCTAGCCCATAGTCCTATAAGGTTAGTATCACACCTCATGTAGCCTAGCCCATAGTCCTATAAGGTTAGTATCACACCTCATGTAGCCTAGCCCATAGTCCTATAAGGTTAGTATCACACCTCATGTAGCCTAGCCCATAGTCCTATAAGGTTAGTATCACACCTCATGTAGCCTAGCCCATAGTCCTATAAGGTTAGTATCACACCTCATGTAGCCTAGCCCATAGTCCTATAAGGTTAGTATCACACCTCATGTAGCCTAGCCCATAGTCCTATAAGGTTAGTATCACACCTCATGTAGCCTAGCCCATAGTCCTATAAGGTTAGTATCACACCTCATGTAGCCTAGCCCATAGTCCTATAAGGTTAGTATCACACCTCATGTAGCCTAGCCCATAGTCCTATAAGGTTAGTATCACACCTCATGTAGCCTAGCCCATAGTCCTATAAGGTTAGTATCACACCTCATGTAGCCTAGCCCATAGTCCTATAAGGTTAGTATCACACCTCATGTAGCCTAGCCCATAGTCCTATAAGGTTAGTATCACACCTCATGTAGCCTAGCCCATAGTCCTATAAGGTTAGTATCACACCTCATGTAGCCTAGCCCATAGTCCTATAAGGTTAGTATCACACCTCATGTAGCCTAGCCCATAGTCCTATAAGGTTAGTATCACACCTCATGTAGCCTAGCCCATAGTCCTATAAGGTTAGTATCACACCTCATGTAGCCTAGCCCATAGTCCTATAAGGTTAGTATCACACCTCATGTAGCCTAGCCCATAGTCCTATAAGGTTAGTATCACACCTCATGTAGCCTAGCCCATAGTCCTATAAGGTTAGTATCACACCTCATGTAGCCTAGCCCATAGTCCTATAAGGTTAGTATCACACCTCATGTAGCCTAGCCCATAGTCCTATAAGGTTAGTATCACACCTCATGTAGCCTAGCCCATAGTCCTATAAGGTTAGTATCACACCTCATGTAGTCTAGCCCATAGTCCTATAAGGTTAGTATCACACCTCATGTAGCCTAGCCCATAGTCCTATAAGGTTAGTATCACACCTCATGTAGCCTAGCCCATAGTCCTATAAGGTTAGTATCACACCTCATGTAGCCTAGCCCATAGTCCTATAAGGTTAGTATCACACCTCATGTAGTCTAGCCCATAGTCCTATAAGGTTAGTATCACACCTCATGTAGCCTAGCCCATAGTCCTATAAGGTTAGTATCACACCTCATGTAGCCTAGCCCATAGTCCTATAAGGTTAGTATCACACCTCATGTAGCCTAGCCCATAGTCCTATAAGGTTAGTATCACACCTCATGTAGCCTAGCCCATAGTCCTATAAGGTTAGTATCACACCTCATGTAGCCTAGCCCATAGTCCTATAAGGTTAGTATCACACCTCATGTAGCCTAGCCCATAGTCCTATAAGGTTAGTATCACACCTCATGTAGCCTAGCCCATAGTCCTATAAGGTTAGTATCACACCTCATGTAGCCTAGCCCATAGTCCTATAAGGTTAGTATCACACCTCATGTAGCCTAGCCCATAGTCCTATAAGGTTAGTATCACACCTCATGTAGCCTAGCCCATAGTCCTATAAGGTTAGTATCACACCTCATGTAGCCTAGCCCATAGTCCTATAAGGTTAGTATCACACCTCATGTAGCCTAGCCCATAGTCCTATAAGGTTAGTATCACACCTCATGTAGCCTAGCCCATAGTCCTATAAGGTTAGTATCACACCTCATGTAGCCTAGCCCATAGTCCTATAAGGTTAGTATCACACCTCATGTAGCCTAGCCCATAGTCCTATAAGGTTAGTATCACACCTCATGTAGCCTAGCCCATAGTCCTATAAGGTTAGTATCACACCTCATGTAGCCTAGCCCATAGTCCTATAAGGTTAGTATCACACCTCATGTAGTCTAGCCCATAGTCCTATAAGGTTAGTATCACACCTCATGTAGCCTAGCCCATAGTCCTATAAGGTTAGTATCACACCTCATGTAGCCTAGCCCATAGTCCTATAAGGTTAGTATCACACCTCATGTAGCCTAGCCCATAGTCCTATAAGGTTAGTATCACACCTCATGTAGCCTAGCCCATAGTCCTATAAGGTTAGTATCACACCTCATGTAGCCTAGCCCATAGTCCTATAAGGTTAGTATCACACCTCATGTAGCCTAGCCCATAGTCCTATAAGGTTAGTATCACACCTCATGTAGCCTAGCCCATAGTCCTATAAGGTTAGTATCACACCTCATGTAGCCTAGCCCATAGTCCTATAAGGTTAGTATCACACCTCATGTAGCCTAGCCCATAGTCCTATAAGGTTAGTATCACACCTCATGTAGCCTAGCCCATAGTCCTATAAGGTTAGTATCACACCTCATGTAGCCTAGCCCATAGTCCTATAAGGTTAGTATCACACCTCATGTAGCCTAGCCCATAGTCCTATAAGGTTAGTATCACACCTCATGTAGCCTAGCCCATAGTCCTATAAGGTTAGTATCACACCTCATGTAGCCTAGCCCATAGTCCTATAAGGTTAGTATCACACCTCATGTAGCCTAGCCCATAGTCCTATAAGGTTAGTATCACACCTCATGTAGCCTAGCCCATAGTCCTATAAGGTTAGTATCACACCTCATGTAGCCTAGCCCATAGTCCTATAAGGTTAGTATCACACCTCATGTAGCCTAGCCCATAGTCCTATAAGGTTAGTATCACACCTCATGTAGCCTAGCCCATAGTCCTATAAGGTTAGTATCACACCTCATGTAGTCTAGCCCATAGTCCTATAAGGTTAGTATCACACCTCATGTAGCCTAGCCCATAGTCCTATAAGGTTAGTATCACACCTCATGTAGCCTAGCCCATAGTCCTATAAGGTTAGTATCACACCTCATGTAGTCTAGCCCATAGTCCTATAAGGTTAGTATCACACCTCATGTAGCCTAGCCCATAGTCCTATAAGGTTAGTATCACACCTCATGTAGCCTAGCCCATAGTCCTATAAGGTTAGTATCACACCTCATGTAGCCTAGCCCATAGTCCTATAAGGTTAGTATCACACCTCATGTAGTCTAGCCCATAGTCCTATAAGGTTAGTATCACACCTCATGTAGTCTAGCCCATAGTCCTATAAGGTTAGTATCACACCTCATGTAGTCTAGCCCATAGTCCTATAAGGTTAGTATCACACCTCATGTAGCCTAGCCCATAGTCCTATAAGGTTAGTATCACACCTCATGTAGCCTAGCCCATAGTCCTATAAGGTTAGTATCACACCTCATGTAGTCTAGCCCATAGTCCTATAAGGTTAGTATCACACCTCATGTAGCCTAGCCCATAGTCCTATAAGGTTAGTATCACACCTCATGTAGCCTAGCCCATAGTCCTATAAGGTTAGTATCACACCTCATGTAGTCTAGCCCATAGTCCTATAAGGTTAGTATCACACCTCATGTAGCCTAGCCCATAGTCCTATAAGGTTAGTATCACACCTCATGTAGTCTAGCCCATAGTCCTATAAGGTTAGTATCACACCTCATGTAGCCTAGCCCATAGTCCTATAAGGTTAGTATCACACCTCATGTAGTCTAGCCCATAGTCCTATAAGGTTAGTATCACACCTCATGTAGTCTAGCCCATAGTCCTATAAGGTTAGTATCACACCTCATGTAGCCTAGCCCATAGTCCTATAAGGTTAGTATCACACCTCATGTAGCCTAGCCCATAGTCCTATAAGGTTAGTATCACACCTCATGTAGCCTAGCCCATAGTCCTATAAGGTTAGTATCACACCTCATGTAGCCTAGCCCATAGTCCTATAAGGTTAGTATCACACCTCATGTAGCCTAGCCCATAGTCCTATAAGGTTAGTATCACACCTCATGTAGCCTAGCCCATAGTCCTATAAGGTTAGTATCACACCTCATGTAGTCTAGCCCATAGTCCTATAAGGTTAGTATCACACCTCATGTAGTCTAGCCCATAGTCCTATAAGGTTAGTATCACACCTCATGTAGCCTAGCCCATAGTCCTATAAGGTTAGTATCACACCTCATGTAGTCTAGCCCATAGTCCTATAAGGTTAGTATCACACCTCATGTAGCCTAGCCCATAGTCCTATAAGGTTAGTATCACACCTCATGTAGTCTAGCCCATAGTCCTATAAGGTTAGTATCACACCTCATGTAGCCTAGCCCATAGTCCTATAAGGTTAGTATCACACCTCATGTCCTAGCCCATAGTCCTATAAGGTTAGTATCACACCTCATGTAGCCTAGCCCATAGTCCTATAAGGTTAGTATCACACCTCATGTAGTCTAGCCCATAGTCCTATAAGGTTAGTATCACACCTCATGTAGCCTAGCCCATAGTCCTATAAGGTTAGTATCACACCTCATGTAGCCTAGCCCATAGTCCTATAAGGTTAGTATCACACCTCATGTAGCCTAGCCCATAGTCCTATAAGGTTAGTATCACACCTCATGTAGCCTAGCCCATAGTCCTATAAGGTTAGTATCACACCTCATGTAGCCTAGCCCATAGTCCTATAAGGTTAGTATCACACCTCATGTAGCCTAGCCCATAGTCCTATAAAGGTTAGTATCACACCTCATGTAGCCTAGCCATAGTCTATAAGGTTAGTATCACACCTCATGTAGTCTAGTCCATAGTCCTATAAGGTTAGTATCACACCTCATGTAGTCTATTCCATAGTCCTATAAGGTAGTATCACACCTCATGTAGTCTATCCCATAGTCTATAAGGTTAGTATCCACACCTCATGTAGCCTAGCCCATAGTCCTATAAGGTTTAGTATCACACCTCATGTAGCCTAGCCCATAGTCCTATAAGGTTAGTATCACACCTCATGTAGCCTAGCCATAGTCCTATAAGGTTAGTATCACACCTCATGTAGTCTAGCCCATAGTCCTATAAGGTTAGTATCACACCTTATGTAGCCTAGCCATAGTCCTATAAGGTTAGTATCACACCTCATGTAGCCTAGCCATAGTCCTATAAGGTAGTATCACACCTCATGTAGCCTAGCCCATGTCCTATAAGGTTTGTATCAACACCTCATGTAGCCTAGCCCATAGTCCTATAAGGTTAGTATCACACCTATGTAGCCTAGCCCATAGTCCTATAGGTTAGTATCACACTCATGTAGTCTAGTCCATAGTCCTATAAGGTTAGTATCACACCTCATGTAGCCTAGCCCATAGTCCTATAAGGTTAGTATCACACCTCATGTAGCCTAGCCCATAGTCCTATAAGGTTAGTATCACACCTCATGTAGTCTAGTCCATAGTCCTATAAGGTTAGTATCACACCTCATGTAGCCTAGCCCATAGTCCTATAAGTTAGTATCACACCTCATGTAGCCTAGCCCATAGTCCTATAAGGTTAGTATCACACCTCATGTAGCCTAGCCCATAGTCCTGTACGGTTGGTATCACACCTCATGTAGTCTAGCCAGTGTCCTATAAGGTTAGTATCACACCTCATGTAGTCTAGCCCATAGTCCTATAAGGTTAGTATCACACCTCATGTAGTCTAGCCCATAGTCCTATAAGGTTAGTATCACACCTCATGTAGCCTAGCCCATAGTCCTATAAGGTTAGTACACACCTCATGTAGCCTAGCCCATAGTCCTATAAGGTTAGTATCACACCTCATGTAGTCTAGCCCATAGTCCTATAAGGTTAGTATCACACCTCATGTAGCCTAGCCCATAGTCCTATAAGGTTAGTATCACACCTCATGTAGCCTAGCCCATAGTCCTATAAGGTTAGTATCACACCTCATGTAGTCTAGTCCATAGTCTATAGGTTAGTATCACACCTCATGTAGCCTAGCCCATAGTCCTATAAGGTTAGTATCACACCTCATGTAGTCTAGTCTATAGTCCTATAAGGTTAGTATCACACCTCATGTAGCCTAGCCCATAGTCCTATAAGGTTAGTATCACACCTCATGTAGTCTAGTCCATAGTCCTATAAGGTTAGTATCACACCTCATGTAGTCTAGCCCATAGTCCTATAAGGTTAGTATCACACCTCATGTAGCCTAGCCCATAGTCCTATAAGGTTAGTATCACACCTCATGTAGCCTAGCCCATAGTCCTATAAGGTTAGTATCACACCTCATGTAGCCTAGCCCATAGTCCTGTAAGGTTAGTAGCACACCTCATGTAGCCTAGCCCATAGTCCTATAAGGTTAGTATCACACCTCATGTAGCCTAGCCCATAGTCCTATAAGGTTAGTATCACACCTCATGTAGCCTAGCCCATAGTCCTATAAGGTTAGTATCACACCTCATGTAGTCTAGCCCATAGTCCTATAAGGTTAGTATCACACCTCATGTAGTCTAGCCCATAGTCCTATAAGGTTAGTATCACACCTCATGTAGCCTAGCCCATAGTCCTATAAGGTTAGTATCACACCTCATGTAGTCTAGCCCATAGTCATATAAGGTTAGTATCACACCTCATGTAGCCTAGCCCATAGTCCTATAAGGTTAGTATCACACCTCATGTAGTCTAGCCCATAGTCCTATAAGGTTAGTATCACACCTCATGTAGCCTAGCCCATAGTCCTATAAGGTTAGTATCACACCTCATGTATCCTAGCCCATAGTCCTATAAGGTTAGTATCACACCTCATGTATCCTAGCCCATAGTCCTATAAGGTTAGTATCACACCTCATGTAGTCTAGCCCATCATCCTATAAGGTTAGTATCACACCTCATGTAGCCTAGCCCATAGTCCTATAAGGTTAGTATCACACCTCATGTAGCCTAGCCCATAGTCCTATAAGGTTAGTATCACACCTCATGTATCCTAGCCCATAGTCCTATAAGGTTAGTATCACACCTCATGTAGCCTAGCCCATAGTCCTATAAGGTAGTATCACACCTCATGTAGCCTAGCCCATAGTCCTATAAGGTTAGTATCACACCTCATGTAGCCTAGCCCATAGTCCTATAAGGTTAGTAATCACACCTCATGTAGCCTAGCCCATAGTCCTATAAGGTTAGTATCACACCTCATGTAGCCTAGCCCATAGTCCTATAAGGTTAGTATCACACCTCATGTAGTCTAGTCCATAGTCCTATAAGGTTAGTATCACACCCCTCATGTAGTCTATCCCATAGTCCTATAAGGTTAGTATCACACCTCATGTAGTCTATCCCCATAGTCCTATAAGGTTAGTATCACACCTCATGTAGCCTAGCCCATAGTCCTATAAGGTTAGTATCACACCTCATGTAGCCTAGCCCATAGTCCTATAAGGTTAGTATCACACCTCATGTAGCCTAGCCCATAGTCCTATAAGGTTAGTATCACACCTCATGTAGTCTAGCCCATAGTCCTATAAGGTTAGTATCACACCTCATGTAGTCTAGCCCATAGTCCTATAAGGTTAGTATCACACCTCATGTAGCCTAGCCCATAGTCCTATAAGGTTTGTATCACACCTCATGTAGCCTAGCCCATAGTCCTATAAGGTTAGTATCACACCTCATGTAGTCTAGTCCATAGTCCTATAAGGTTAGTATCACACCTCATGTAGTCTAGCCCCATAGTCCTATAAGGTTAGTATCACACCTCATGTAGTCTAGCCCATAGGTTAGTATCACACCTCATGTAGCCTAGCCCATAGTTCTATAAGGTTAGTATCACACCTCATGTAGTCTAGCCCATAGTCCTATAAGGTTAGTATCACACCTCATGTAGTCTAGTCCATAGTCCTATAAGGTTAGTATCACACCTCATGTAGCCCATAGGCCTATAAGGTTAGTATCACACCTCATGTAGCCCATAGGCCTATAAGGTTAGTATCACACCTTATGTAGCCTAGCCCATAGTCCTATAAGGTTAGTATCACACCTCATGTAGTCTAGTCCATAGTCCTATAAGGTTAGTATCACACCTCATGTAGCCTAGCCCATAGTCCTATAAGGTTAGTATCACACCTCATGTAGCCTAGCCCATAGTCCTATAAGGTTAGTATCACACCTCATGTAGCACTAGTCCATAGTCCTATAAGGTTAGTATCACACCTCATGTAGTCTAGCCCATAGTCCTATAAGGTTAGTATCACACCTCATGTAGCCTAGCCATAGTCCTATAAGGTTAGTATCACACCTCATGTAGCCTAGTCCATAGTCCTATAAGGTTAGTATCACACCTCATGTAGTCTAGCCCATAGTCCTATAAGGTTAGTATCACACCTCATGTAGCCTAGCCCATAGTCCTATAAGGTTAGTATCACACCTCATGTAGCCTAGCCCATAGACCTATAAGGTTAGTATCACACCTCATGTAGCCTAGCCCATAGTCCTATAAGGTTAGTATCACACCTCATGTAGCCTAGCCCATAGTCCTATAAGGTTAGTATCACACCTCATGTAGTCTAGCCCATAGTCCTATAAGGTTAGTATCACACCTCATGTAGTCTAGCCCATAGTCCTATAAGGTTAGTATCACCACCTCATGTAGCCTAGCCCATAGTCCTATAAGGTTAGTATCACACCTCATGTAGTCTATCCCATAGTCCTATAAGGTTAGTATCACACCTCATGTAGCCTAGCCCATAGTCCTATAAGGTTAGTATCACACCTCATGTAGCCTAGCCCATAGTCCTATAAGGTTAGTATCACACCTCATGTAGCCTAGCCCATAGTCCTATAAGGTTAGTATCACACCTCATGTAGTCTAGCCCATAGTCCTATAAGGTTAGTATCACACCTCATGTAGCCTAGCCCATAGTCCTATAAGGTTAGTATCACACCTCATGTAGCCTAGCCCATAGTCCTATAAGGTTAGTATCACACCTCATGTAGCCTAGCCCATAGTCCTATAAGGTTAGTATCACACCTCATGTAGTCTAGTCCATAGTCCTATAAGGTTAGTATCACACCTCATGTAGCCTAGCCCATAGTCCTATAAGGTTAGTATCACACCTCATGTAGCCTAGCCCATAGTCCTATAAGGTTAGTATCACACCTCATGTAGCCTAGCCCATAGTCCTGTACGGTTGGTATCACACCTCATGTAGTCTAGCCCAGTGTCCTATAAGGTTAGTATCACACCTCATGTAGTCTAGCCCATAGTCCTATAAGGTTAGTATCACACCTCATGTAGTCTAGCCCATAGTCCTATAAGGTTAGTATCACACCTCATGTAGCCTAGCCCATAGTCCTATAAGGTTAGTATCACACCTCATGTAGCCTAGCCCATAGTCCTATAAGGTTAGTATCACACCTCATGTAGTCTAGCCCATAGTCCTATAAGGTTAGTATCACACCTCATGTAGCCTAGCCCATAGTCCTATAAGGTTAGTATCACACCTCATGTAGCCTAGCCCATAGTCCTATAAGGTTAGTATCACACCTCATGTAGTCTAGTCCATAGTCCTATAAGGTTAGTATCACACCTCATGTAGCCTAGCCCATAGTCCTATAAGGTTAGTATCACACCTCATGTAGTCTAGTCTATAGTCCTATAAGGTTAGTATCACACCTCATGTAGCCTAGCTCATAGTCCTATAAGGTTAGTATCACACCTCATGTAGTCTAGTCCATAGTCCTATAAGGTTAGTATCACACCTCATGTAGTCTAGCCCATAGTCCTATAAGGTTAGTATCACACCTCATGTAGCCTAGCCCATAGTCCTATAAGGTTAGTATCACACCTCATGTAGCCTAGCCCATAGTCCTATAAGGTTAGTATCACACCTCATGTAGCCTAGCCCATAGTCCTGTAAGGTTAGTAGCACACCTCATGTAGCCTAGCCCATAGTCCTATAAGGTTAGTATCACACCTCATGTAGCCTAGCCCATAGTCCTATAAGGTTAGTATCACACCTCATGTAGCCTAGCCCATAGTCCTATAAGGTTAGTATCACACCTCATGTAGTCTAGCCCATAGTCCTATAAGGTTAGTATCACACCTCATGTAGTCTAGCCCATAGTCCTATAAGGTTAGTATCACACCTCATGTAGCCTAGCCCATAGTCCTATAAGGTTAGTATCACACCTCATGTAGCCTAGCCCATAGTCCTATAAGGTTAGTATCACACCTCATGTAGTCTAGCCCATAGTCCTATAAGGTTAGTATCACACCTCATGTAGCCTAGCCCATAGTCCTATAAGGTTAGTATCACACCTCATGTAGCCTAGCCCATAGTCCTATAAGGTTAGTATCACACCTCATGTATCCTAGCCCATAGTCCTATAAGGTTAGTATCACACCTCATGTATCCTAGCCCATAGTCCTATAAGTTTAGTATCACACCTCATGTAGTCTAGCCCATCATCCTATAAGGTTAGTATCACACCTCATGTAGCCTAGCCCATAGTCCTATAAGGTTAGTATCACACCTCATGTAGCCTAGCCCATAGTCCTATAAGGTTAGTATCACACCTCATGTATCCTAGCCCATAGTCCTATAAGGTTAGTATCACACCTCATGTAGCCTAGCCCATAGTCCTATAAGGTTAGTATCACACCTCATGTAGCCTAGCCCATAGTCCTATAAGGTTAGTATCACACCTCATGTAGCCTAGCCCATAGTCCTATAAGGTTAGTATCACACCTCATGTAGCCTAGCCCATAGTCCTATAAGGTTAGTATCACACCTCATGTAGCCTAGCCCATAGTCCTATAAGGTTAGTATCACACCTCATGTAGTCTAGTCCATAGTCCTATAAGGTTAGTATCACACCTCATGTAGTCTATCCCATAGTCCTATAAGGTTAGTATCACACCTCATGTAGTCTATCCCATAGTCCTATAAGGTTAGTATCACACCTCATGTAGCCTAGCCCATAGTCCTATAAGGTTAGTATCACACCTCATGTAGCCTAGCCCATAGTCCTATAAGGTTAGTATCACACCTCATGTAGCCTAGCCCATAGTCCTATAAGGTTAGTATCACACCTCATGTAGTCTAGCCCATAGTCCTATAAGGTTAGTATCACACCTCATGTAGTCTAGCCCATAGTCCTATAAGGTTAGTATCACACCTCATGTAGCCTAGCCCATAGTCCTATAAGGTTAGTATCACACCTCATGTAGTCTAGTCCATAGTCCTATAAGGTTAGTATCACACCTCATGTAGTCTAGCCCATAGTCCTATAAGGTTAGTATCACACCTCATGTAGTCTAGCCCATAGTCCTATAAGGTTAGTATCACACCTCATGTAGTCTAGCCCATAGGTTAGTATCACACCTCATGTAGCCTAGCCCATAGTTCTATAAGGTTAGTATCACACCTCATGTAGTCTAGCCCATAGTCCTATAAGGTTAGTATCACACCTCATGTAGTCTAGTCCATAGTCCTATAAGGTTAGTATCACACCTCATGTCGTCTAGTCCATAGTCCTATAAGGTTAGTATCACACCTCATGTAGCCTAGCCCATAGTCCTATAAGGTTAGTATCACACCTCATGTAGCCTAGCCCATAGTCCTATAAGGTTAGTATCACACCTCATGTAGCCTAGCCCATAGTCCTATAAGGTTAGTATCACACCTCATGTAGCCTAGCCCATAGTCCTATAAGGTTAGTATCACACCTCATGTAGCCTAGCCCATAGTCCTATAAGGTTAGTATCACACCTCATGTAGCCTAGCCCATAGTCCTATAAGGTTAGTATCACACCTCATGTAGCCTAGCCCATAGTCCTATAAGGTTAGTATCACACCTCATGTAGTCTAGCCCATAGTCCTATAAGGTTAGTATCACACCTCATGTAGTCTATCCCATAGTCCTATAAGGTTAGTATCACACCTCATGTAGTCTATCCCATAGTCCTATATGTTTTAATAAGGTTTGTATCACAACTAAAATGAAGCACATGAATCCGCTTTACAAGGGGTGTAGAGCCTAACTGGCATACATAGCAGGTCAGTATGTGTAGGTAAAGGGAGCATACTAACTGGCATACATAGCAGGTCAGTATGTGTAGGTAAAGGGAGCATACATAGCAGGTCAGTATGTGTAGGTAAGGGAGCATACATAGCAGGTCAGTATGTGTAGGTAAAGGGAGCATACATAGCAGGTCAGTATGTGTAGGTAAAGGGAGCATACATAGCAGGTCAGTATGTGTAGGTAAAGGGAGCATACATAGCAGGTCAGTATGTGTAGGTAAAGGGAGCATACATAGCAGGTCAGTATGTGTAGGTAAAGGGAGCATACATAGCAGGTCAGTATGTGTAGGTAAAGGGAGCATACATAGCAGGTCAGTATGTGTAGGTAAAGGGAGCATACATAGCAGGTCAGTATGTGTAGGTAAAGGGAGCATACATAGCAGGTCAGTATGTGTAGGTAAAGGGAGCATACATAGCAGGTCAGTATGTGTAGGTAAAGGGAGCATACATAGCAGGTCAGTATGTGTAGGTAAAGGGAGCATACATAGCAGGTCAGTATGTGTAGGTAAAGGGAGCATACATAGCAGGTCAGTATGTGTAGGTAAAGGGAGCATACATAGCAGGTCAGTATGTGTAGGTAAAGGGAGCATACATAGCAGGTCAGTATGTGTAGGTAAAGGGAGCATACATAGCAGGTCAGTATGTGTAGGTAAAGGGAGCATACATAGCAGGTCAGTATGTGTAGGTAAAGGGAGCATACATAGCAGGTCAGTATGTGTAGGTAAAGGGAGCATACATAGCAGGTCAGTATGTGTAGGTAAAGGGAGCATACATAGCAGGTCAGTATGTGTAGGTAAAGGGAGCATACATAGCAGGTCAGTATGTGTAGGTAAAGGGAGCATACATAGCAGGTCAGTATGTGTAGGTAAAGGGAGCATACATAGCAGGTCAGTATGTGTAGGTAAAGGGAGCATACATAGCAGGTCAGTATGTGTAGGTAAAGGGAGCATACATAGCAGTGAGCTACTCAGTATGTGTAGGTAAAGGGAGCATACATAGCAGTGAGCTACTCAGTATGTGTAGGTAAAGGGAGCATACATAGCAGTGAGCTACTCAGTATGTGTAGGTAAAGGGAGCATACATAGCAGTGAGCTACTCAGTATGTGTAGGTAAAGGGAACATACATAGCAGTGAGCTACTCAGTATGTGTAGGTAAAGGGAACATACATAGCAGTGAGCTACTCAGTATGTGTAGGTAAAGGGAGCATACATAGCAGTGAGCTACTCAGTATGTGTAGGTAAAGGGAACATACATAGCAGTGAGCTACTCAGTATGTGTAGGTAAAGGGAGCATACATAGCAGTGAGCTACTCAGTATGTGTAGGTAAAGGGAACATACATAGCAGTGAGCTACTCAGTATGTGTAGGTAAAGGGAGCATACATAGCAGTGAGCTACTCAGTATGTGTAGGTAAAGGGAACATACATAGCAGTGAGCTACTCAGTATGTGTAGGTAAAGGGAGCATACATAGCAGTGAGCTACTCAGTATGTGTAGGTAAAGGGAACATACATAGCAGTGAGCTACTCAGTATGTGTAGGTAAAGGGAACATACATAGCAGTGAGCTACTCAGTATGTGTAGGTAAAGGGAACATACATAGCAGTGAGCTACTCAGTATGTGTAGGTAAAGGGAACATACATAGCAGTGAGCTACTCAGTATGTGTAGGTAAAGGGAACATACATAGCAGTGAGCTACTCAGTATGTGTAGGTAAGGGAACATACATAGCAGTGAGCTACTCAGTATGTGTAGGTAAAGGGAACATACATAGCAGTGAGCTACTCAGTATGTGTAGGTAAAGGGAACATACATAGCAGTGAGGCTACTCAGTATGTGTAGGTAAAGGGAACATACATAGCAGTGAGCTACTCAGTATGTGTAGGTAAAGGGAACATACATAGCAGTGAGCTACTCAGTATGTGTAGGTAAAGGGAACATACATAGCAGTGAGCTACTCAGTATGTGTAGGTAAAGGGAACATACATAGCAGTGAGCTACTCAGTATGTGTAGGTAAAGGGAACATACATAGCAGTGAGCTACTCAGTATGTGTAGGTAAAGGGAACATACATAGCAGTGAGCTACTCAGTATGTGTAGGTAAAGGGAGCATACATAGCAGTGAGCTACTCAGTATGTGTAGGTAAAGGGAACATACATAGCAGTGAGCTACTCAGTATGTGTAGGTAAAGGGAACATACATAGCAGTGAGCTACTCAGTATGTGTAGGTAAGGGAACATACATAGCAGTGAGCTACTCAGTATGTGTAGGTAAAGGGAACATACATAGCAGTGAGCTACTCAGTATGTGTAGGTAAAGGGAACATACATAGCAGTGAGCTACTCAGTATGTGTAGGTAAAGGGAACATACATAGCAGTGAGCTACTCAGTATGTGTAGGTAAAGGGAACATACATAGCAGTGAGCTACTCAGTATGTGTAGGTAAAGGGAACATACATAGCAGTGAGCTACTCAGTATGTGTAGGTAAAGGGAACATACATAGCAGTGAGCTACTCAGTATGTGTAGGTAAAGGGAACATACATAGCAGTGAGCTACTCAGTATGTGTAGGTAAAAGGGAACATACATAGCAGTGAGCTACTCAGTATGTGTAGGTAAAGGGAACATACATAGCAGTGAGCTACTCAGTATGTGTAGGTAAAGGGAACATACATAGCAGTGAGCTACTCAGTATGTGTAGGTAAAGGGAACATACATAGCAGTGAGCTACTCAGTATGTGTAGGTAAAGGGAACATACATAGCAGTGAGCTACTCAGTATGTGTAGGTAAAGGGAACATACATAGCAGTGAGCTACTCAGTATGTGTAGGTAAAGGGAACATACATAGCAGTGAGCTACTCAGTATGTGTAGGTAAAGGGAACATACATAGCAGTGAGCTACTCAGTATGTGTAGGTAAAGGGAGCATACATAGCAGTGAGCTACTCAGTATGTGTAGGTAAAGGGAGCATACATAGCAGTGAGCTACTCAGTATGTGTAGGTAAAGGGAGCATACATAGCAGTGAGCTACTCAGTATGTGTAGGTAAAGGGAACATACATAGCAGTGAGCTACTCAGTATGTGTAGGTAAAGGGAGCATACATAGCAGTGAGCTACTCAGTATGTGTAGGTAAAGGGAACATACATAGCAGTGAGCTACTCAGTATGTGTAGGTAAAGGGAACATACATAGCAGTGAGCTACTCAGTATGTGTAGGTAAAGGGAGCATACATAGCAGTGAGCTACTCAGTATGTGTAGGTAAAGGGAACATACATAGCAGTGAGCTACTCAGTATGTGTAGGTAAAGGGAGCATACATAGCAGTGAGCTACTCAGTATGTGTAGGTAAAGGGAACATACATAGCAGTGAGCTACTCAGTATGTGTAGGTAAAGGGAACATACATAGCAGTGAGCTACTCAGTATGTGTAGGTAAAGGGAACATACATAGCAGTGAGCTACTCAGTATGTGTAGGTAAAGGGAACATACATAGCAGTGAGCTACTCAGTATGTGTAGGTAAAGGGAACATACATAGCAGTGAGCTACTCAGTATGTGTAGGTAAAGGGAACATACATAGCAGTGAGCTACTCAGTATGTGTAGGTAAAGGGAGCATACATAGCAGTGAGCTACTCAGTATGTGTAGGTAAAGGGAACATACATAGCAGTGAGCTACTCAGTATGTGTAGGTAAAGGGAGCATACATAGCAGTGAGCTACTCAGCATGTGTAGGTAAAGGGAACATACATAGCAGTGAGCTACTCAGTATGTGTAGGTAAAGGGAACATACATAGCAGTGAGCTACTCAGTATGTGTAGGTAAAGGGAGCATACATAGCAGTGAGCTACTCAGTATGTGTAGGTAAAGGGAACATACATAGCAGTGAGCTACTCAGTATGTGTAGGTAAAGGGAGCATACATAGCAGTGAGCTACTCAGTATGTGTAGGTAAAGGGAGCATACATAGCAGTGAGCTACTCAGTATGTGTAGGTAAAGGGAACATACATAGCAGTGAGCTACTCAGTATGTGTAGGTAAAGGGAACATACATAGCAGTGAGCTACTCAGTATGTGTAGGTAAAGGGAACATACATAGCAGTGAGCTACTCAGTATGTGTAGGTAAAGGGAGCATACATAGCAGTGAGCTACTCAGTATGTGTAGGTAAAGGGAACATACATAGCAGTGAGCTACTCAGT
Organism: Oncorhynchus kisutch; assembly: GCF_002021735.2. Taxonomy (NCBI): domain Eukaryota; kingdom Metazoa; phylum Chordata; class Actinopteri; order Salmoniformes; family Salmonidae; genus Oncorhynchus; species Oncorhynchus kisutch. Next base: position 14,742 of record NW_022264082.1, on the reverse strand, counting down.
ATGTGTAGGTAAAGGGAACATACATAGCAGTGAGCTACTCAGTATGTGTAGGTAAAGGGAACATACATAGCAGTGAGCTACTCAGTATGTGTAGGTAAAGGGAACATACATAGCAGTGAGCTACTCAGTATGTGTAGGTAAAGGGAACATACATAGCAGTGAGCTACCTCAGTATGTGTAGGTAAAGGGAACATACATAGCAGTGAGCTACTCAGTATGTGTAGGTAAAGGGAACATACATAGCAGTGAGCTACTCAGTATGTGTAGGTAAAGGGAACATACATAGCAGTGAGCTACTCAGTATGTGTAGGTAAAGGGAGCATACATAGCAGTGAGCTACTCAGTATGTGTAGGTAAAGGGAACCTACATAGCAGTGAGCTACTCAGTATGTGTAGGTAAAGGGACATACATAGCAGTGAGCTACTCAGTATGTGTAGGTAAAGGGAACATACATAGCAGTGAGTACTCAGTATGTGTAGGTAAAGGGAACATACCATAGCAGTGAGCTACTCAGTATGTGTAGGTAAAGGGAGCATACATAGCAGTGAGCTACTCAGTATGTGTAGGTAAAGGGAACATACATAGCAGTGAGCTACTCAGTATGTGTAGGTAAAGGGAGACATACATAGCAGTGAGCTACTCAGTATGTGTAGGTAAAGGGAACATACATAGCAGTGAGCTACTCAGTATGTGTAGGTAAAGGGAAACATACATAGCAGTGAGCTACTCAGTATGTGTAGGTAAAGGGAACATAACATAGCAGTGAGCTACTCAGTATGTGTAGGTAAAGGGAACATACATATGCGAGTGAGCTACTCAGTATGATGTGTACGGTAAAGGGAACATACATAGCAGTGAGCTACTCAGTATGTGGTAGGTAAAGGGAACATAACATAGCAGTGAGCTACTCAGTATGTTGTAGGTAAAGGGAACATACATAGCAGTGAGCTACTCAGTATGTGTAGGTAAAGGAACATACATAGCAGTGAGCTACTCAGTATGTGTAGGTAAAGGGAGCATACCTAGCAGTGAGCTACTCAGTATGTGTAGGTAAAGGGAAGCATACATAGCAGTGAGCTACTCAGTATGTGTAGGTAAAGGGCACATACATAGCAGTGAGCTTACTCAGTATGTGTAGTAAAGGGAAATACATAGCAGTGCAGCTACTCAGTATGTGTAGGTAAAGGGAACATACATAGCAGTGAGCTACTCAGTATGTGTAGGTAAAGGGACGCATACATAGCAGTGAGCTACTCAAGTATGTGTAGGTAAAGGGAACATACATAGCAGTGAGCTACTCAGTATGTGTAGGTAAAGGGAGCATCATAGCAGTGAGCTACTCAGTATGTGTAGGTAAAGGCCAACATACATAGCAGTGAGCTACTCAGTATGTGTAGGTAAAGGGAACATACATAGCAGTGAGCTTACTCAGTAATGTGTAGGTAAGGGAACATACATAGCAGTGAGCTACTCAGTATGTGTAGGTAAAGGGAACATACATAGCAGTGAGCTACTCAGTATGTGTAGGTAAAGGGAACATACATAGCAGTGAGCTACTCAGTATGTGTAGGTAAAGGGAACATACATAGCAGTGAGCTACTCAGTATGTGTAGGTTAAGGGAACATACATAGCAGTGAGCTACTCAGTATGTGTAGGTAAAGGGACATACATAGCAGTGAGCTACTCAGTATGTGTAGGTAAAGGGAACATACATAGCAGTGAGCTACTCAGTATGTGTAGGTAAAGGGAACATACATAGCAGTGAGCTACTCAGTATGTGTAGGTAAAGGGACATACATACAGTGAGCTACTCAGTATGTGCTAGGTAAAGGGAACATACATAGCAGTGAGCTACTCAGTATGTGTAGGTTAAAGGACATACATAGCAGTGAGCTACTTCAGTATGTGTAGGTACAAGGAGCATACATAGCAGTGAGCCTACTCATATGTGTAAGTAAAGGGAACATACATAGCAGTGAGCTACTCAGTATGTGTAGGTAAAGGGAACATACATAGCAGTGAGCTACTCAGTATGTGTAGGTAAAGGGAACATACATAGCAGTGAGCTACTCAGTATGTGTAGGTAAAGGGAACATACATAGCAGTGAGCTACTCAGTATGTGTAGGTAAAGGGAACATACATAGCAGTGAGCTACTCAGTATGTGTAGGTAAAGGGAACATACATAGCAGTGAGCTACTCAGTATGTGTAGGTAAAGGGAACATACATAGCAGTGAGCTACTCAGTATGTGTAGGTAAAGGGAACATACATAGCAGTGAGCTACTCAGTATGTGTAGGTAAAGGGAACATACATAGCAGTGAGCTACTCAGTATGTGTAGGTAAAGGGAACATACATAGCAGTGAGCTACTCAGTATGTGTAGGTAAAGGGAACATACATAGCAGTGAGCATACATAGCAGTGAGCTACTCAGTATGTGTAGGTAAAGGGAACATACATAGCAGTGAGCTACTCAGTATGTGTAGGTAAAGGGAACATACATAGCAGTGAGCTACTCAGTATGTGTAGGTAAAGGGAACATACATAGCAGTGAGCTACTCAGTATGTGTAGGTAAAGGGAACATACATAGCAGTGAGCTACTCAGTATGTGTAGGTAAAGGGAACATACATAGCAGTGAGCTACTCAGTATGTGTAGGTAAAGGGAACATACATAGCAGTGAGCTACTCAGTATGTGTAGGTAAAGGGAACATACATAGCAGTGAGCTACTCAGTATGTGTAGGTAAAGGGAACATACATAGCAGTGAGCTACTCAGTATGTGTAGGTAAAGGGAACATACATAGCAGTGAGCTACTCAGTATGTGTAGGTAAAGGGAACATACATAGCAGTGAGCTACTCAGTATGTGTAGGTAAAGGGAACATACATAGCAGTGAGCTACTCAGTATGTGTAGGTAAAGGGAGCATACATAGCAGTGAGCTACTCAGTATGTGTAGGTAAAGGGAACATACATAGCAGTGAGCTACTCAGTATGTGTAGGTAAAGGGAACATACATAGCAGTGAGCTACTCAGTATGTGTAGGTAAAGGGAACATACATAGCAGTGAGCTACTCAGTATGTGTAGGTAAAGGGAACATACATAGCAGTGAGCTACTCAGTATGTGTAGGTAAAGGGAACATACATAGCAGTGAGCTACTCAGTATGTGTAGGTAAAGGGAACATACATAGCAGTGAGCTACTCAGTATGTGTAGGTAAAGGGAACATACATAGCAGTGAGCTACTCAGTATGTGTAGGTAAAGGGAACATACATAGCAGTGAGCTACTCAGTATGTGTAGGTAAAGGGAACATACATAGCAGTGAGCTACTCAGTATGTGTAGGTAAAGGGAACATACATAGCAGTGAGCTACTCAGTATGTGTAGGTAAAGGGAACATACATAGCAGTGAGCTACTCAGTATGTGTAGGTAAAGGGAACATACATAGCAGTGAGCTACTCAGTATGTGTAGGTAAAGGGAACATACATAGCAGTGAGCTACTCAGTATGTGTAGGTAAAGGGAACATACATAGCAGTGAGCTACTCAGTATGTGTAGGTAAAGGGAACATACATAGCAGTGAGCTACTCAGTATGTGTAGGTAAAGGGAACATACATAGCAGTGAGCTACTCAGTATGTGTAGGTAAAGGGAACATACATAGCAGTGAGCTACTCAGTATGTGTAGGTAAAGGGAACATACATAGCAGTGAGCTACTCAGTATGTGTAGGTAAAGGGAACATACATAGCAGTGAGCTACTCAGTATGTGTAGGTAAAGGGAACATACATAGCAGTGAGCTACTCAGTATGTGTAGGTAAAGGGAACATACATAGCAGTGAGCTACTCAGTATGTGTAGGTAAAGGGAACATACATAGCAGTGAGCTACTCAGTATGTGTAGGTAAAGGGAACATACATAGCAGTGAGCTACTCAGTATGTGTAGGTAAAGGGAACATACATAGCAGTGAGCTACTCAGTATGTGTAGGTAAAGGGAACATACATAGCAGTGAGCTACTCAGTATGTGTAGGTAAAGGGAACATACATAGCAGTGAGCTACTCAGTATGTGTAGGTAAAGGGAACATACATAGCAGTGAGCTACTCAGTATGTGTAGGTAAAGGGAGCATACATAGCAGTGAGCTACTCAGTATGTGTAGGTAAAGGGAACATACATAGCAGTGAGCTACTCAGTATGTGTAGGTAAAGGGAACATACATAGCAGTGAGCTACTCAGTATGTGTAGGTAAAGGGAACATACATAGCAGTGAGCTACTCAGTATGTGTAGGTAAAGGGAACATACATAGCAGTGAGCTACTCAGTATGTGTAGGTAAAGGGAACATACATAGCAGTGAGCTACTCAGTATGTGTAGGTAAAGGGAACATACATAGCAGTGAGCTACTCAGTATGTGTAGGTAAAGGGAACATACATAGCAGTGAGCTACTCAGTATGTGTAGGTAAAGGGAACATACATAGCAGTGAGCTACTCAGTATGTGTAGGTAAAGGGAACATACATAGCAGTGAGCTACTCAGTATGTGTAGGTAAAGGGAACATACATAGCAGTGAGCTACTCAGTATGTGTAGGTAAAGGGAACATACATAGCAGTGAGCTACTCAGTATGTGTAGGTAAAGGGAACATACATAGCAGTGAGCTACTCAGTATGTGTAGGTAAAGGGAACATACATAGCAGTGAGCTACTCAGTATGTGTAGGTAAAGGGAACATACATAGCAGTGAGCTACTCAGTATGTGTAGGTAAAGGGAACATACATAGCAGTGAGCTACTCAGTATGTGTAGGTAAAGGGAACATACATAGCAGTGAGCTACTCAGTATGTGTAGGTAAAGGGAACATACATAGCAGTGAGCTACTCAGTATGTGTAGGTAAAGGGAACATACATAGCAGTGAGCTACTCAGTATGTGTAGGTAAAGGGAACATACATAGCAGTGAGCTACTCAGTATGTGTAGGTAAAGGGAACATACATAGCAGTGAGCTACTCAGTATGTGTAGGTAAAGGGAACATACATAGCAGTGAGCTACTCAGTATGTGTAGGTAAAGGGAACATACATAGCAGTGAGCTACTCAGTATGTGTAGGTAAAGGGAACATACATAGCAGTGAGCTACTCAGTATGTGTAGGTAAAGGGAACATACATAGCAGTGAGCTACTCAGTATGTGTAGGTAAAGGGAACATACATAGCAGTGAGCTACTCAGTATGTGTAGGTAAAGGGAACATACATAGCAGTGAGCTACTCAGTATGTGTAGGTAAAGGGAGCATACATAGCAGTGAGCTACTCAGTATGTGTAGGTAAAGGGAACATACATAGCAGTGAGCTACTCAGTATGTGTAGGTAAAGGGAACATACATAGCAGTGAGCTACTCAGTATGTGTAGGTAAAGGGAACATACATAGCAGTGAGCTACTCAGTATGTGTAGGTAAAGGGAACATACATAGCAGTGAGCTACTCAGTATGTGTAGGTAAAGGGAACATACATAGCAGTGAGCTACTCAGTATGTGTAGGTAAAGGGAACATACATAGCAGTGAGCTACTCAGTATGTGTAGGTAAAGGGAGCATACATAGCAGTGAGCTACTCAGTATGTGTAGGTAAAGGGAACATACATAGCAGTGAGCTACTCAGTATGTGTAGGTAAAGGGAGCATACATAGCAGTGAGCTACTCAGTATGTGTAGGTAAAGGGAACATACATAGCAGTGAGCTACTCAGTATGTGTAGGTAAAGGGAACATACATAGCAGTGAGCTACTCAGTATGTGTAGGTAAAGGGAAATACATAGCAGTGAGCTACTCAGTATGTGTAGGTAAAGGGACATACATAGCAGTGAGCTACTCAGTATGTGTAGGTAAGGGACCATACATAGCAGTGAGCTACTCAGTATGTGTAGGTAAAGGAACATACCTAGCAGTGAGCTATCAGTATGTGTAGGTAAAGGAGCATACATGCAGTGAGCTACTCAGTATGTGTAGGTAAAGGGAACATACATAGCAGTGAGCTACTCAGTATGTGTAGGTAAGGGAACATACATAGCAGTGAGCTACTCAGTATGTGTAGGTAAAGGAGAACATACATAGCAGTGAGCTACTCAGTATGTGTAGGTAAAGGGAGCATACATAGCAGTGAGCTACTCAGTATGTGTAGGTAAAGGGAACATACCTATCTCTTATACACATCTAGATGTGTATAAGAGACAGGCAGTGAGCTACTCAGTATGTGTAGGTAAAGGGAACATACATAGCAGTGAGCTACTCAGTATGTGTAGGTAAAGGGGAACATAGGATAAACAATAGCAGTGAGCTACTCAGTATGTGTAGGTAAAGGGAACATACATAGCAGTGAGCTACTCAGTATGTGTAGGTAAAGGGGACATACATAGCAGTGAGCTACTCAGTATGTGTAGGTAAAGGGAACATACATAGCAGTGAGCTACTCAGTATGTGTAGGTAAAGGGAACATACATAGCAGTGAGCTACTCAGTATGTGTAGGTAAAGGGAACATACATAGCAGTGAGCTACTCAGTATGTGTAGGTAAAGGGAGCATACATAGCAGTGAGCTACTCAGTATGTGTAGGTAAAGGGAACATACATAGCAGTGAGCTACTCAGTATGTGTAGGTAAAGGGAGATACATGCAGTGAGCTACTCAGTATGTGTAGGTAAAGGGAACATACATAGCAGTGAGCTACTCAGTATGTGTAGGTAAGGGAACATACATAGCAGTGAGCTACTCAGTATGTGTAGGTAAAGGGAACATACATAGCAGTGCTTCAAGTCCATACATAGCAGTGAGCTACTCAGTATGTGTAGGTAAAGGGAGCATACATAGCAGTGAGCTACTCAGTATGTGTAGGTAAAGGGAACATACATAGCAGTGAGCTACTCAGTATGTGTAGGTAAAGGGAACATACATAGCAGTGAGCTACTCAGTATGTGTAGGTAAAGGGAGAAAACATAGCAGTGAGCTACTCAGTATGTGTAGGTAAAGGGAACATACATAGCAGTGAGCTACTCAGTATGTGTAGGTAAAGGGAGCATACATAGCAGTGAGCTACTCAGTATGTGTAGGTAAAGGGAACATACATAGCAGTGAGCTACTCAGTATGTGTAGGTAAAGGGAACATACATAGCAGTGAGCTACTCAGTATGTGTAGGTAAAGGGAACATACATAGCAGTGAGCTACTCAGTATGTGTAGGTAAAGGGAACATACATAGCAGTGAGCTACTCAGTATGTGTAGGTAAAGGGAACATACATAGCAGTGAGCTACTCAGTATGTGTAGGTAAAGGGAACATACATAGCAGTGAGCTACTCAGTATGTGTAGGTAAAGGGAACATACATAGCAGTGAGCTACTCAGTATGTGTAGGTAAAGGGAACATACATAGCAGTGAGCTACTCAGTATGTGTAGGTAAAGGGAACATACATAGCAGTGAGCTACTCAGTATGTGTAGGTAAAGGGAACATACATAGCAGTGAGCTACTCAGTATGTGTAGGTAAAGGGAACATACATAGCAGTGAGCTACTCAGTATGTGTAGGTAAAGGGAACATACATAGCAGTGAGCTACTCAGTATGTGTAGGTAAAGGGAACATACATAGCAGTGAGCTACTCAGTATGTGTAGGTAAAGGGAACATACATAGCAGTGAGCTACTCAGTATGTGTAGGTAAAGGGAACATACATAGCAGTGAGCTACTCAGTATGTGTAGGTAAAGGGAACATACATAGCAGTGAGCTACTCAGTATGTGTAGGTAAAGGGAACATACATAGCAGTGAGCTACTCAGTATGTGTAGGTAAAGGGAACATACATAGCAGTGAGCTACTCAGTATGTGTAGGTAAAGGGAACATACATAGCAGTGAGCTACTCAGTATGTGTAGGTAAAGGGAACATACATAGCAGTGAGCTACTCAGTATGTGTAGGTAAAGGGAACATACATAGCAGTGAGCTACTCAGTATGTGTAGGTAAAGGGAACATACATAGCAGTGAGCTACTCAGTATGTGTAGGTAAAGGGAACATACATAGCAGTGAGCTACTCAGTATGTGTAGGTAAAGGGAACATACATAGCAGTGAGCTACTCAGTATGTGTAGGTAAAGGGAACATACATAGCAGTGAGCTACTCAGTATGTGTAGGTAAAGGGAACATACATAGCAGTGAGCTACTCAGTATGTGTAGGTAAAGGGAACATACATAGCAGTGAGCTACTCAGTATGTGTAGGTAAAGGGAACATACATAGCAGTGAGCTACTCAGTATGTGTAGGTAAAGGGAACATACATAGCAGTGAGCTACTCAGTATGTGTAGGTAAAGGGAACATACATAGCAGTGAGCTACTCAGTATGTGTAGGTAAAGGGAACATACATAGCAGTGAGCTACTCAGTATGTGTAGGTAAAGGGAACATACATAGCAGTGAGCTACTCAGTATGTGTAGGTAAAGGGAACATACATAGCAGTGAGCTACTCAGTATGTGTAGGTAAAGGGAACATACATAGCAGTGAGCTACTCAGTATGTGTAGGTAAAGGGAACATACATAGCAGTGAGCTACTCAGTATGTGTAGGTAAAGGGAACATACATAGCAGTGAGCTACTCAGTATGTGTAGGTAAAGGGAACATACATAGCAGTGAGCTACTCAGTATGTGTAGGTAAAGGGAACATACATAGCAGTGAGCTACTCAGTATGTGTAGGTAAAGGGAACATACATAGCAGTGAGCTACTCAGTATGTGTAGGTAAAGGGAACATACATAGCAGTGAGCTACTCAGTATGTGTAGGTAAAGGGAACATACATAGCAGTGAGCTACTCAGTATGTGTAGGTAAAGGGAACATACATAGCAGTGAGCTACTCAGTATGTGTAGGTAAAGGGAACATACATAGCAGTGAGCTACTCAGTATGTGTAGGTAAAGGGAACATACATAGCAGTGAGCTACTCAGTATGTGTAGGTAAAGGGAACATACATAGCAGTGAGCTACTCAGTATGTGTAGGTAAAGGGAACATACATAGCAGTGAGCTACTCAGTATGTGTAGGTAAAGGGAACATACATAGCAGTGAGCTACTCAGTATGTGTAGGTAAAGGGAACATACATAGCAGTGAGCTACTCAGTATGTGTAGGTAAAGGGACATACATAGCAGTGAGCTACTCAGTATGTGTAGGTAAAGGGAACATACATAGCAGTGAGCTACTCAGTATGTGTAGGTAAAGGGAACATACATAGCAGTGAGCTACTCAGTATGTGTAGGTAAAGGGAACATACATAGCAGTGAGCTACTCAGTATGTGTAGGTAAAGGGAACATACATAGCAGTGAGCTACTCAGTATGTGTAGGTAAAGGGAACATACATAGCAGTGAGCTACTCAGTATGTGTAGGTAAAGGGAACATACATAGCAGTGAGCTACTCAGTATGTGTAGGTAAAGGGAACATACATAGCAGTGAGCTACTCAGTATGTGTAGGTAAAGGGAACATACATAGCAGTGAGCTACTCAGTATGTGTAGGTAAAGGGAACATACATAGCAGTGAGCTACTCAGTATGTGTAGGTAAAGGGAACATACATAGCAGTGAGCTACTCAGTATGTGTAGGTAAAGGGAACATACATAGCAGTGAGCTACTCAGTATGTGTAGGTAAAGGGAACATACATAGCAGTGAGCTACTCAGTATGTGTAGGTAAAGGGAACATACATAGCAGTGAGCTACTCAGTATGTGTAGGTAAAGGGAACATACATAGCAGTGAGCTACTCAGTATGTGTAGGTAAAGGGAACATACATAGCAGTGAGCTACTCAGTATGTGTAGGTAAAGGGAACATACATAGCAGTGAGCTACTCAGTATGTGTAGGTAAAGGGAACATACATAGCAGTGAGCTACTCAGTATGTGTAGGTAAAGGGAACATACATAGCAGTGAGCTACTCAGTATGTGTAGGTAAAGGGAACATACATAGCAGTGAGCTACTCAGTATGTGTAGGTAAAGGGAACATACATAGCAGTGAGCTACTCAGTATGTGTAGGTAAAGGGAACATACATAGCAGTGAGCTACTCAGTATGTGTAGGTAAAGGGAACATACATAGCAGTGAGCTACTCAGTATGTGTAGGTAAAGGGAACATACATAGCAGTGAGCTACTCAGTATGTGTAGGTAAAGGGAACATACATAGCAGTGAGCTACTCAGTATGTGTAGGTAAAGGGAACATACATAGCAGTGAGCTACTCAGTATGTGTAGGTAAAGGGAACATACATAGCAGTGAGCTACTCAGTATGTGTAGGTAAAGGGAACATACATAGCAGTGAGCTACTCAGTATGTGTAGGTAAAGGGAACATACATAGCAGTGAGCTACTCAGTATGTGTAGGTAAAGGGAACATACATAGCAGTGAGCTACTCAGTATGTGTAGGTAAAGGGAACATACATAGCAGTGCTACTCAACATACATAGCAGTGAGCTACTCAGTATGTGTAGGTAAAGGGAACATACATAGCAGTGAGCTACTCAGTATGTGTAGGTAAAGGGAACATACATAGCAGTGAGCTACTCAGTATGTGTAGGTAAAGGGAACATACATAGCAGTGAGCTACTCAGTATGTGTAGGTAAAGGGAACATACATAGCAGTGAGCTACTCAGTATGTGTAGGTAAAGGGAACATACATAGCAGTGAGCTACTCAGTATGTGTAGGTAAAGGGAGCATACATAGCAGTGAGCTACTCAGTATGTGTAGGTAAAGGGAACATACATAGCAGTGAGCTACTCAGTATGTGTAGGTAAAGGGAACATACATAGCAGTGAGCTACTCAGTATGTGTAGGTAAAGGGAACATACATAGCAGTGAGCTACTCAGTATGTGTAGGTAAAGGGAACATACATAGCAGTGAGCTACTCAGTATGTGTAGGTAAAGGGAACATACATAGCAGTGAGCTACTCAGTATGTGTAGGTAAAGGGAACATACATAGCAGTGAGCTACTCAGTATGTGTAGGTAAAGGGAACATACATAGCAGTGAGCTACTCAGTATGTGTAGGTAAAGGGAACATACATAGCAGTGAGCTACTCAGTATGTGTAGGTAAAGGGAACATACATAGCAGTGAGCTACTCAGTATGTGTAGGTAAAGGGAACATACATAGCAGTGAGCTACTCAGTATGTGTAGGTAAAGGGAACATACATAGCAGTGAGCTACTCAGTATGTGTAGGTAAAGGGAACATACATAGCAGTGAGCTACTCAGTATGTGTAGGTAAAGGGAACATACATAGCAGTGAGCTACTCAGTATGTGTAGGTAAAGGGAACATACATAGCAGTGAGCTACTCAGTATGTGTAGGTAAAGGGAACATACATAGCAGTGAGCTACTCAGTATGTGTAGGTAAAGGGAACATACATAGCAGTGAGCTACTCAGTATGTGTAGGTAAAGGGAACATACATAGCAGTGAGCTACTCAGTATGTGTAGGTAAAGGGAACATACATAGCAGTGAGCTACTCAGTATGTGTAGGTAAAGGGAGCATACATAGCAGTGAGCTACTCAGTATGTGTAGGTAAAGGGAACATACATAGCAGTGAGCTACTCAGTATGTGTAGGTAAAGGGAACATACATAGCAGTGAGCTACTCAGTATGTGTAGGTAAAGGGAACATACATAGCAGTGAGCTACTCAGTATGTGTAGGTAAAGGGAACATACATAGCAGTGAGCTACTCAGTATGTGTAGGTAAAGGGAACATACATAGCAGTGAGCTACTCAGTATGTGTAGGTAAAGGGAACATACATAGCAGTGAGCTACTCAGTATGTGTAGGTAAAGGGAACATACATAGCAGTGAGCTACTCAGTATGTGTAGGTAAAGGGAACATACATAGCAGTGAGCTACTCAGTATGTGTAGGTAAAGGGAACATACATAGCAGTGAGCTACTCAGTATGTGTAGGTAAAGGGAACATACATAGCAGTGAGCTACTCAGTATGTGTAGGTAAAGGGAACATACATAGCAGTGAGCTACTCAGTATGTGTAGGTAAAGGGAACATACATAGCAGTGAGCTACTCAGTATGTGTAGGTAAAGGGAACATACATAGCAGTGAGCTACTCAGTATGTGTAGGTAAAGGGAACATACATAGCAGTGAGCTACTCAGTATGTGTAGGTAAAGGGAACATACATAGCAGTGAGCTACTCAGTATGTGTAGGTAAAGGGAACATACATAGCAGTGAGCTACTCAGTATGTGTAGGTAAAGGGAACATACATAGCAGTGAGCTACTCAGTATGTGTAGGTAAAGGGAACATACATAGCAGTGAGCTACTCAGTATGTGTAGGTAAAGGGAACATACATAGCAGTGAGCTACTCAGTATGTGTAGGTAAAGGGAACATACATAGCAGTGAGCTACTCAGTATGTGTAGGTAAAGGGAACATACATAGCAGTGAGCTACTCAGTATGTGTAGGTAAAGGGAACATACATAGCAGTGAGCTACTCAGTATGTGTAGGTAAAGGGAACATACATAGCAGTGAGCTACTCAGTATGTGTAGGTAAAGGGAACATACATAGCAGTGAGCTACTCAGTATGTGTAGGTAAAGGGAACATACATAGCAGTGAGCTACTCAGTATGTGTAGGTAAAGGGAACATACATAGCAGTGAGCTACTCAGTATGTGTAGGTAAAGGGAACATACATAGCAGTGAGCTACTCAGTATGTGTAGGTAAAGGGAACATACATAGCAGTGAGCTACTCAGTATGTGTAGGTAAAGGGAACATACATAGCAGTGAGCTACTCAGTATGTGTAGGTAAAGGGAACATACATAGCAGTGAGCTACTCAGTATGTGTAGGTAAAGGGAACATACATAGCAGTGAGCTACTCAGTATGTGTAGGTAAAGGGAACATACATAGCAGTGAGCTACTCAGTATGTGTAGGTAAAGGGAACATACATAGCAGTGAGCTACTCAGTATGTGTAGGTAAAGGGAACATACATAGCAGTGAGCTACTCAGTATGTGTAGGTAAAGGGAGCATACATAGCAGTGAGCTACTCAGTATGTGTAGGTAAAGGGAACATACATAGCAGTGAGCTACTCAGTATGTGTAGGTAAAGGGAACATACATAGCAGTGAGCTACTCAGTATGTGTAGGTAAAGGGAACATACATAGCAGTGAGCTACTCAGTATGTGTAGGTAAAGGGAACATACATAGCAGTGAGCTACTCAGTATGTGTAGGTAAAGGGAACATACATAGCAGTGAGCTACTCAGTATGTGTAGGTAAAGGGAACATACATAGCAGTGAGCTACTCAGTATGTGTAGGTAAAGGAACATACATAGCAGTGAGCTACTCAGTATGTGTAGGTAAAGGGAACATACATAGCAGTGAGCTACTCAGTATGTGTAGGTAAAGGGAACATACATAGCAGTGAGCTACTCAGTATGTGTAGGTAAAGGGAACATACATAGCAGTGAGCTACTCAGTATGTGTAGGTAAAGGGAACATACATAGCAGTGAGCTACTCAGTATGTGTAGGTAAAGGGAACATACATAGCAGTGAGCTACTCAGTATGTGTAGGTAAAGGGAACATACATAGCAGTGAGCTACTCAGTATGTGTAGGTAAAGGGAACATACATAGCAGTGAGCTACTCAGTATGTGTAGGTAAAGGGAACATACATAGCAGTGAGCTACTCAGTATGTGTAGGTAAAGGGAACATACATAGCAGTGAGCTACTCAGTATGTGTAGGTAAAGGGAACATACATAGCAGTGAGCTACTCAGTATGTGTAGGTAAAGGGAACATACATAGCAGTGAGCTACTCAGTATGTGTAGGTAAAGGGAACATACATAGCAGTGAGCTACTCAGTATGTGTAGGTAAAGGGAACATACATAGCAGTGAGCTACTCAGTATGTGTAGGTAAAGGGAACATACATAGCAGTGAGCTACTCAGTATGTGTAGGTAAAGGAACATACATAGCAGTGAGCTACTCAGTATGTGTAGGTAAAGGGAACATACATAGCAGTGAGCTACTCAGTATGTGTAGGTAAAGGGAACATACATAGCAGTGAGCTACTCAGTATGTGTAGGTAAAGGGAACATACATAGCAGTGAGCTACTCAGTATGTGTAGGTAAAGGGAACATACATAGCAGTGAGCTACTCAATGTGTAGGTAAAGGAACATACATAGCAGTGAGCTACTCAGTATGTGTAGGTAAAGGGAACATACATAGCAGTGAGCTACTCAGTATGTGTAGGTAAAGGGAACATACATAGCAGTGAGCTACTCAGTATGTGTAGGTAAAGGGAACATACATAGCAGTGAGCTACTCAGTATGTGTAGGTAAAGGGAACATACATAGCAGTGAGCTACTCAGTATGTGTAGGTAAAGGGAACATACATAGCAGTGAGCTACTCAGTATGTAGGTAAAGGGAACATACATAGCAGTGAGCTACTCAGTATGTGTAGGTAAAGGAACATACATAGCAGTGAGCTACTCAGTATGTGTAGGTAAGGGAACATACATAGCAGTGAGCTACTCAGTATGTGTAGTAAGGGAACATACATAGCAGTGAGCTACTCAGTATGTGTAGGTAAAGGAACATACATAGCAGTGAGCTACTCAGTATGTGTAGGTAAAGGGAACATACATAGCAGTGAGCTACTCAGTATGTGTAGGTAAAGGGAACATACATAG
>NW_022264081.1:0-35639 GCF_002021735.2 Oncorhynchus kisutch | reverse complement strand
CATGGATTTATTGTATGGTGAGGCTATATTACATGGATTTATTGTGATGGTGTAGGACTATATTACATGGATTTATTGTGATGGTGTAGGACTATATTACATGGATTTATTGTGATGGTGTAGGCTATATTACATGGATTTAGGTGATGTGTGGTGTAGACTATATTACATGGATTTATTGTGATGGTGTAGGCTATATTAGATGGGTTTATTGTGATGGTGTAGACTATATTACATGGATTTATTGTGATGGTGTAGACTATATTACATGGATTTATTGTGATGGTGTAGTAGCTATATTACATGGATTTATTGTGATGGTGTAGACTATATTACATGGATTATGTGATGGTGTAGACTATATTACATGGATTTATTGTGATGGTGTAGCTATATTACATGGATTTATTGTGATGGTGTAGGCTATATTACATGGATTTATTGTGATGGTGTAGGCTATATTACATGGATTTATTGTGATGGTGTAGGCTATATTACATGGATTTATTGTGATGGTGTAGGCTATATTACATGGATTTATTGTGATGGTGTAGGTAGACTATATTACATGGATTTATTGTGATGGTGTAGACTATATTACATGGATTTATTGTGATGGTGTAGACTATATTACATGGATTTATTGTGATGGTGTAGGCTATATTACATGGATTTATTGTGATGGTGTAGGATATATTACATGGATTTTTTGTGATGGTGTAGACTATATTACATGGATTTTTTGTGATGTGTGTAGACTATATTACATGGATTTATTGTGATGGTGTAGGCTATATTACATGGATTTATTGTGATGGTGTAGGTAGACTATATTACTTGGATTTATTGTGATGGTGTAGGCTATATTACATGGATTTACTGTGATGGTGTGGACTATATTACATGGATTTATTGTGATGGTGTAGGCTATATTACATGGATTTAGTGTGATGGTGTAGACTATATTACATGGATTTATTGTGATGGTGTAGGCTATATTAGATGGGTTTATTGTGATGGTGTAGACTATATTACATGGATTTATTGTGATGGTGTAGACTATATTACATGGATTTATTGTGATGGTGTAGGTAGGCTATATTACATGGATTTATTGTGAAGGGTGTAGACTATATTACATGGATTTATTGTGATGGTGTAGACTATATTACATGGATTTATTGTGATGGTGTAGGCTATATTACATGGATTTATTGTGATGGTGTAGGCTATATTACATGGATTTATTGTGATGGTGTAGGCTATATTACATGTATTTATTGTGATGATGTAGGCTATATTACATGCATTTATTGTGATGGTGTAGGCTATATTACATGGATTTAGTGTGATGGTGTAGGTAGACTATATTACATGGATTTATTGTGATGGTGTAGACTATATTACATGGATTTATTGTGATGGTGTAGACTATATTACATGGATTTATTGTGATGGTGTAGGCTATATTACATGGATTTATTGTGATGGTGTAGGCTATATTACATGAATTTATTGTGATGGTGTAGAGTATATTACATGGATTTATTGTGATGGTGTAGTCTATATTACATGGATTTATTGTGATGGTGTAGGCTATATTACATGGATTTATTGTGATGGTGTAGGCTATATTACATGGATTTTTTGTGATGGTGTAGATAGAATATATTACATGAATTTATTGTGAAGGTGTAGACTATATTACATGGATTTAGTGTGATGGTGTAGACTATATTACATGGATTTATTGTGATGGTGTAGGCTATATTACATGGATTTATTGTGATGGTGTAGGATATATAACATGGATTTATTGTGATGGTGTAGGCTATATTACATGGATTTAGTGTGATGGTGTAGACTATATTACATGGATTTATTGTGATGGTGTAGGCTATATTACATAGATTTATTGTGATGGTGTAGGCTATATTAGTTGGATTTATTGTGCTGGTGTAGGCTATATTACCTGGATTTATTGTGATGGTGTAGGCTATATTACATGTATTTTTTGTGATGGTGTAGGCTATATTACATGGATTTATGTGATGGTGTAGACTATATTACATTGATTTATTGTGATGGTGTAGGCTATATTACATGGATTTATTGTGATGGTGTAGGCTATATTACATGGATTTATTGTGATGGTGTAGGCTATATTACATGGATTTATTGTGATGGTGTAGGCTATATTACATGGATTTATTGTGATGTGTAGGTAGACTATATTACATGGATTTATTGTGATGGTGTAGACTATATTACATGGATTTATTGTGATGGTGTAGACTATATTACATGGATTTATTGTGATGGTGTAGGCTATATTACATGGATTTATTGTGATGGTGTAGGCTATATTACATGGATTTATTGTGATGGTGTAGACTATATTACATGGATTTATTGTGATGGTGTAGGCTATATTACATGGATTTATTGTGATGTGTGTGGTAGTAGACTATATTACATGGATTTATTGTGATGGTGTAGACTATATTACATGGATTTATTGTGATGGTGTAGACTATATTACATGGATTTATTGTGATGGTGTAGACTATATTACATGGATTTATTGTGATGGTGTAGGTAGACTATATTACATGTATTTATTGTGAAGGTGTAGAGTATATTACATGGATTTATTGTGATGGTGTAGACTATATTACATGGATTTATTGTGATGGTGTAGGTAGATTATATTACATGGATTTATTGTGATGGTGTAGACTATATTACATGGATTTATTGTGATGGTGTAGACTATATTACATGGATTTATTGTGATGGAGTAGACTATATTACATGGATTTATTGTGAAGGTGTAGATAGACTATATTACATGGATTTATTGTGATGGTGTGTAGACTATATTACATGGATTTATTGTGATGGTGTAGGCTATATTACATGGATTTATTGTGATGGTGTAGGCTATATTACATGGATTTATTGTGAGGTGTAGATAGAATATTACATGGATTTATTGTGAGGTGGTGTAGACTATATTACATGGATTTATTGTGATGGTGTGTAGACTATATTACATGGATTTATTGTGATGGTGTAGGCTATATTACATGGATTTATTGTGATGGTGTAGGATATATTACATGGATTTTTTGTGATGGTGTAGACTATATTACATGGATTTTTGTGATGGTGTAGGCTATATTACATGGATTTATTGTGATGGTGTAGACTATATTACATGGATTTATTGTGATGGTGTAGGCTATATTACATGGATTTATTGTGATGGTGTAGACTATATTACATGGATTTATTGTGATGGTGTAGGCTATATTACATGGATTTATTGTGATGGTGTAGACTATATTACATGGATTTATTGTGATGGTGTAGACTATATTACATGGATTTATTGTGATGGTGTAGTCTATATTACATGGATTTATTGTGATGGTGTAGACTATATTACATGGATTTATTGTGATGGTGTAGGCTATATTACATGGATTTATTGTGATGGTGTAGGTAGACTATATTACATGGATTTATTGTGATGGTGTAGACTATATTACATGGATTTATTGTGATGGTGTAGACTATATTACATGGATTTATTGTGATGGTGTAGACTATATTACATGGATTTATTGTGATGGTGTAGGCTATATTACATGGATTTATTGTGATGGTGTAGGCTATATTACATGGATTTTTGTGATGGTGTAGATAGACTATATTACATGGATTTATTGTGATGGTGTAGACTATATTACATGGATTTATTGTGATGGTGTAGGCTATATTACATGGATTTATTGTGATGGTGTAGACTATATTACATGGATTTATTGTGATGGTGTAGACTATATTACATGGATTTATTGTGATGGTGTAGACTATATTACATGGATTTATTGTGATGGTGTAGGCTATATTAGATGGATTTATTGTGATGGTGTAGACTATATTACATGGATTTATTGTGATGGTGTAGACTATATTACATGGATTTATTGTGATGGTGTAGGTAGGCTATATTACATGGATTTATTGTGATGGTGTAGACTATATTACATGGATTTATTGTGATGGTGTAGACTATATTACATGGATTTATTGTGATGGTGTAGGCTATATTACATGGATTTATTGTGATGGTGTAGGATATATAACATGGATTTATTGTGATGGTGTAGGCTATATTACATGGATTTATTGTGATGGTGTAGAGTATATTACATGGATTTATTGTGATGGTGTAGACTATATTACATGGATTTATTGTGATGGTGTAGGCTATATTACATGGATTTATTGTGATGGTGTAGGCTATATTACATGGATTTATTGTGATGGTGTAGGCTATATTACATGGATTTATTGTGATGGTGTAGGTAGACTATATTACATGGATTTATTGTGATGGTGTAGACTATATTACATGGATTTATTGTGATGGTGTAGACTATATTACATGGATTTATTGTGATGGTGTAGGCTATATTACATGGATTTATTGTGATGGTGTAGGCTATATTACATGGATTTATTGTGATGGTGTAGACTATATTACATGGATTTATTGTGATGGTGTAGACTATATTACATGGATTTATTGTGATGGTGTAGGCTATATTACATGGATTTTTTGTGATGGTGTAGATAGAATATATTACATGAATTTATTGTGATGGTGTAGACTATATTACATGGATTTATTGTGATGGTGTAGGCTATATTACATGGATTTATTGTGATGGTGTAGAAGACTATATTACATGGATTTATTGTGATGGTGTAGATAGACTATATTACATGGATTTATTGTGAAGGTGTAGATAGACTATATTACATGGATTTATTGTGATGGTGTAGGCTATATTACATGGATTTATTGTGATGGTGTAGGCTATATTACATGGATTTATTGTGATGGTGTAGGCTATATTACATGGATTTTTTGTGATGGTGTAGATAGACTATATTACATGGATTTATTGTGATGGTGTAGGCTATATTACATGGATTTTTGTGATGGTGTACATAGACTATATTACATGGATTTATTGTGATGGTGTAGGCTATATTACATGGATTTATTGTGATGGTGTAGACTATATTACATGGATTTATTGTGAAGGTGTAGATAGACTATATTACATGGATTTATTGTGATGGTGTAGGCTATATTACATGGATTTATTGTGATGGTGTAGACTATATTACATGGATTTTTGTGATGGTGTAGTAGACTATATTACATGGATTTATTGTGATGGTGTAGGCTATATTACATGGATTTATTGTGATGGTGTAGGTAGACTATATTACATGGATTTATTGTGATGGTGTAGGCTATATTACATGGATTTATTGTGATGGTGTGGACTATATTACATGGATTTATTGTGATGGTGTAGGCTATATTACATGGATTTATTGTGATGGTGTAGACTATATTACATGGATTTATTGTGATGGTGTAGACTATATTACATGGATTTATTGTGATGGTGTAGTCTATATTACATGGATTTATTGTGATGGTGTAGACTATATTACATGGATTTATTGTGATGGTGTAGGCTATATTACATGGATTTATTGTGATGGTGTAGGTAGACTATATTACATGGATTTATTGTGATGGTGTAGACTATATTACATGGATTTATTGTGATGGTGTAGACTATATTACATGGATTTATTGTGATGGTGTAGACTATATTACATGGATTTATTGTGATGGTGTAGGCTATATTACATGGATTTATTGTGATGGTGTAGGCTATATTACATGGATTTTTTGTGATGGTGTAGATAGACTATATTACATGGATTTATTGTGATGGTGTAGACTATATTACATGGATTTATTGTGATGGTGTAGGCTATATTACATGGATTTATTGTGATGGTGTAGACTATATTACATGGATTTATTGTGATGGTGTAGACTATATTACATGGATTTATGTGATGGTGTAGACTATATTACATGGATTTATTGTGATGGTGTAGGCTATATTAGATGGGTTTATTGTGATGGTGTAGACTATATTACATGGATTTATTGTGATGGTGTAGACTATATTACATGGATTTATTGTGATGGTGTAGGTAGGCTATATTACATGGATTTATTGTGATGGTGTAGACTATATTACATGGATTTATTGTGATGGTGTAGACTATATTACATGGATTTATTGTGATGGTGTAGGCTATATTACATGGATTTATTGTGATGGTGTAGGATATATAACATGGATTTATTGTGATGGTGTAGGCTATATTACATGGATTTATTGTGATGGTGTAGAGTATATTACATGGATTTATTGTGATGGTGTAGACTATATTACATGGATTTATTGTGATGGTGTAGGCTATATTACATGGATTTATTGTGATGGTGTAGGCTATATTACATGGATTTATTGTGATGAGATGTGTATAAGAGACAGGGTGTAGGCTATATTACATGGATTTATTGTGATGGTGTAGGTAGACTATATTACATGGATTTATTGTGATGGTGTAGACTATATTACATGGATTTATTGTGATGGTGTAGACTATATTACATGGATTTATTGTGATGGTGTAGGCTATATTACATGGATTTATTGTGATGGTGTAGGCTATATTACATGGATTTATTGTGATGGTGTAGACTATATTACATGGATTTATTGTGATGGTGTAGACTATATTACATGGATTTATTGTGATGGTGTAGGCTATATTACATGGATTTATTGTGATGGTGTAGGCTATATTACATGGATTTTTGTGATGGTGTAGATAGAATATATTACATGGATTTATTGTGATGGTGTAGACTATATTACATGGATTTATTGTGATGGTGTAGGCTATATTACATGGATTTATTGTGATGGTGTAGAAGACTATATTACATGGATTTATTGTGATGGTGTAGATAGACTATATTACATGGATTTATTGTGAAGGTGTAGATAGACTATATTACATGGATTTATTGTGATGGTGTAGGCTATATTACATGGATTTATTGTGATGGTGTAGGCTATATTACATGGATTTATTGTGATGGTGTAGGCTATATTACATGGATTTTTGTGATGGGTAGTAGACTATATTACATGGATTTATTGTGATGGTGTAGGCTATATTACATGGATTTTTTGTGATGGTGTGTAGACTATATTACATGGATTTATTGTGATGGTGTAGGCTATATTACATGGATTTATTGTGATGGTGTAGACTATATTACATGGATTTATTGTGAAGGTGTAGATAGACTATATTACATGGATTTATTGTGATGGTGTAGGCTATATTACATGGATTTATTGTGATGGTGTAGACTATATTACATAGATTTTTTGTGATGGTGTATAGACTATATTACATGGATTTATTGTGATGGTGTAGGCTATATTACATGGATTTATTGTGATGGTGTAGGTAGACTATATTACATGGATTTATTGTGATGGTGTAGGCTATATTACATGGATTTACTGTGATGGTGTGGACTATATTACATGGATTTATTGTGATGGTGTAGGCTATATTACATGGATTTATTGTGATGGTGTAGACTATATTACATGGATTTATTGTGAAGGTGTAGACTATATTACATGGATTTATTGTGATGGTGTAGACTATATTACATGGATTTATTGTGATGGTGTAGGCTATATTACATGGATTTATTGTGATGGTGTAGGTAGACTATATTACATGGATTTATTGTGATGGTGTAGACTATATTACATGGATTTATTGTGATGGTGTAGACTATATTACATGGATTTATTGTGATGGTGTAGACTATATTACATGGATTTATTGTGATGGTGTAGACTATATTACATGGATTTATTGTGATGGTGTAGGCTATATTACATGGATTTTTGTGATGGTGTAGATAGACTATATTACATGGATTTATTGTGATGGTGTAGACTATATTACATGGATTTATTGTGATGGTGTAGGCTATATTACATGGATTTATTGTGATGGTGTAGACTATATTACATGGATTTATTGTGATGGTGTAGACTATATTACATGGATTTATTGTGATGGTGTAGACTATATTACATGGATTTATTGTGATGGTGTAGGCTATATTACATGGATTTATTGTGATGGTGTAGACTATATTACATGGATTTATTGTGATGGTGTAGACTATATTACATGGATTTATTGTGATGGTGTAGGCTATATTACATGGATTTATTGTGATGGTGTAGACTATATTACATGGATTTATTGTGATGGTGTAGACTATATTACATGGATTTATTGTGATGGTGTAGGCTATATTACATGGATTTATTGTGATGGTGTAGGATATATTACATGGATTTATTGTGATGGTGTAGGCTATATTACATGGATTTATTGTGATGGTGTAGAGTATATTACATGGATTTATTGTGATGGTGTAGACTATATTACATGGATTTATTGTGATGGTGTAGGCTATATTACATGGATTTATTGTGATGGTGTAGGCTATATTACATGGATTTATTGTGATGGTGTAGGCTATATTACATGGATTTATTGTGATGGTGTAGGTAGACTATATTACATGGATTTATTGTGATGGTGTAGACTATATTACATGGATTTATTGTGATGGTGTAGACTATATTACATGGATTTATTGTGATGGTGTAGGCTATATTACATGGATTTATTGTGATGGTGTAGGCTATATTACATGGATTTATTGTGATGGTGTAGACTATATTACATGGATTTATTGTGATGGTGTAGACTATATTACATGGATTTATTGTGATGGTGTAGGCTATATTACATGGATTTATTGTGATGGTGTAGGCTATATTACATGGATTTTTGTGATGGTGTAGATAGAATATATTACATGGATTTATTGTGATGGTGTAGACTATATTACATGAATTTATTGTGATGGTGTAGGCTATATTACATGGATTTATTATGAAGGTGTAGATAGACTATATTACATGGATTTATTGTGAAGGTGTAGATAGACTATATTACATGGATTTATTGTGAAGGTGTAGATAGACTATATTACATGGATTTATTGTGATGGTGTAGGCTATATTACATGGATTTATTGTGATGGTGTAGGCTATATTACATGGATTTATTGTGATGGTGTAGGCTATATTACATGGATTTTTTGTGATGGTGTAGATAGAATATATTACATGGATTTATTGTGATGGTGTAGGCTATATTACATGGATTTTTTGTGATGGTGTACATAGACTATATTACATGGATTTATTGTGATGGTGTAGGCTATATTACATGGATTTATTGTGATGGTGTAGACTATATTACATGGATTTATTGTGAAGGTGTAGATAGACTATATTACATGGATTTATTGTGATGGTGTAGGCTATATTACATGGATTTATTGTGATGGTGTAGACTATATTACATAGATTTTTGTGATGATGTACATAGACTATATTACATGGATTTATTGCGATGGTGTAGGCTATATTACATGGAGTTATTGTGATGGTGTAGGTAGACTATATTACTTGGATTTATTGTGATGGTGTAGGCTATATTACATGGATTTATTGTGATGGTGTGGACTATATTACATGGATTTATTGTGATGGTGTAGGCTATATTACATGGATTTATTGTGATGGTGTAGACTATATTACATGGATTTATTGTGATGGTGTAGTCTATATTACATGGATTTATTGTGATGGTGTAGACTATATTACATGGATTTATTGTGATGGTGTAGGCTATATTACATGGATTTATTGTGATGGTGTAGGTAGACTATATTACATGGATTTATTGTGATGGTGTAGACTATATTACATGGATTTATTGTGAAGGTGTAGACTATATTACATGGATTTATTGTGATGGTGTAGACTATATTACATGGATTTATTGTGATGGTGTATTCTATATTACATGGATGTATTGTGATGGTGTAGGCTATATTACATGGATTTTTTGTGATGGTGTAGATAGACTATATTACATGGATTTATTGTGATGGTGTAGACTATATTACATGGATTTATTGTGATGGTGTAGGCTATATTACATGGATTTATTGTGATGGTGTAGACTATATTACATGGATTTATTGTGATGGTGTAGACTATATTACATGGATTTATTGTGATGGTGTAGACTATATTACATGGATTTATTGTGATGGTGTAGGCTATATTACATGGATTTATTGTGATGGTGTAGACTATATTACATGGATTTATTGTGATGGTGTAGACTATATTACATGGATTTATTGTGATGGTGTAGGTAGGCTATATTACATGGATTTATTGTGATGGTGTAGACTATATTACATGGATTTATTGTGATGGTGTAGACTATATTACATGGATTTATTGTGATGGTGTAGGCTATATTACATGGATTTATTGTGATGGTGTAGGATATATAACATGGATTTATTGTGATGGTGTAGGCTATATTACATGGATTTATTGTGATGGTGTAGAGTATATTACATGGATTTATTGTGATGGTGTAGACTATATTACATGGATTTATTGTGATGGTGTAGGCTATATTACATGGATTTATTGTGATGGTGTAGGCTATATTACATGGATTTATTGTGATGGTGTAGGCTATATTACATGGATTTATTGTGATGGTGTAGGTAGACTATATTACATGGATTTATTGTGATGGTGTAGACTATATTACATGGATTTATTGTGATGGTGTAGACTATATTACATGGATTTATTGTGATGGTGTAGGCTATATTACATGGATTTATTGTGATGGTGTAGGCTATATTACATGGATTTATTGTGATGGTGTAGACTATATTACATGGATTTATTGTGATGGTGTAGACTATATTACATGGATTTATTGTGATGGTGTAGGCTATATTACATGGATTTATTGTGATGGTGTAGGCTATATTACATGGATTTTTGTGATGGTGTAGATAGATATATTACATGGATTTATTGTGATGGTGTAGACTATATTACATGGATTTATTGTGATGGTGTAGGCTATATTACATGGATTTATTTTGATGGTGTAGATAGACTATATTACATGGATTTATTGTGATGGTGTAGATAGACTATATTACATGGATTTATTGTGATGGTGTAGATAGACTATATTACATGGATTTATTGTGATGGTGTAGGCTATATTACATGGATTTATTGTGATGGTGTAGGCTATATTACATGGATTTATTGTGATGGTGTAGGCTATATTACATGGATTTATTGTGATGGTGTAGATAGACTATATTACATGGATTTATTGTGATGGTGTAGGCTATATTACATGGATTTATTGTGATGGTGTAGTAGACTATATTACATGGATTTATTGTGATGGTGTAGGCTATATTACATGGATTTATTGTGATGGTGTAGACTATATTACATGGATTTATTGTGATGTGTAGTAGACTATATTACATGGATTTATTGTGATGGTGTAGGCTATATTACATGGATTTATTGTGATGGTGTAGACTATATTACATGGATTTTTTGTGATGGTGTAGACTATATTACATGGATTTATTGTGATGGTGTAGGCTATATTACATGGATTTATTGTGATGGTGTAGGTAGACTATATTACATGGATTTATTGTGATGGTGTAGGCTATATTACATGGATTTATTGTGATGGTGTGACTATATTACATGGATTTATTGTGATGGTGTAGGCTATATTACATGGATTTATTGTGATGGTGTAGACTATATTACATGGATTTATTGTGATGGTGTAGACTATATTACATGGATTTATTGTGATGGTGTAGACTATATTACATGGATTTATTGTGATGGTGTAGTAGACTATATTACATGGATTTATTGTGATGGTGTAGTAGACTATATTACATGGATTTATTGTGTGTAGACTATATTACATGGATTTATTGTGATGGTGTAGACTATATTACATGGATTTATTGTGATGGTGTAGGCTATATTACATGGATTTATTGTGATGGTGTAGGCTATATTACATGGATTTATTGTGATGGTGTAGTAGACTATATTACATGGATTTATTGTGATGGTGTAGTAGACTATATTACATGGATTTATTGTGAAGGTGTAGATAGACTATATTACATGGATTTATTGTGATGGTGTAGGCTATATTACATGGATTTATTGTGATGGTGTAGGATATATTACATGGATTTTTTGTGATGGTGTAGACTATATTACATGGATTTTTGTGATGGTGTAGACTATATTACATGGATTTATTGTGATGGTGTAGGCTATATTACATGGATTTATTGTGATGGTGTAGGTAGACTATATTACATGGATTTATTGTGATGGTGTAGGCTATATTACATGGATTTATTGTGATGGTGTGGACTATATTACATGGATTTATTGTGATGGTGTAGGCTATATTACATGGATTTATTGTGATGGTGTAGACTATATTACATGGATTTATTGTGATGGTGTAGACTATATTACATGGATTTATTGTGATGGTGTAGTCTATATTACATGGATTTATTTTGATGGTGTAGACTATATTACATGGATTTATTGTGATGGTGTAGGCTATATTACATGGATTTATTGTGATGGTGTAGGTAGACTATATTACATGGATTTATTGTGATGGTGTAGACTATATTACATGGATTTATTGTGATGGTGTAGACTATATTACATGGATTTATTGTGATGGTGTAGACTATATTACATGGATTTATTGTGATGGTGTAGGCTATATTACATGGATTTATTGTGATGGTGTAGGCTATATTACATGGATTTTTGTGATGGTGTAGATAGACTATATTACATGGATTTATTGTGATGGTGTAGACTATATTACATGGATTTATTGTGATGGTGTAGGCTATATTACATGGATTTATTGTGATGGTGTAGACTATATTACATGGATTTATTGTGATGGTGTAGACTATATTACATGGATTTATTGTGATGGTGTAGACTATATTACATGGATTTATTGTGATGGTGTAGGCTATATTACATGGATTTATTGTGATGGTGTAGACTATATTACATGGATTTATTGTGATGGTGTAGACTATATTACATGGATTTATTGTGATGGTGTAGGTAGGCTATATTACATGGATTTATTGTGATGGTGTAGACTATATTACATGGATTTATTGTGATGGTGTAGACTATATTACATGGATTTATTGTGATGGTGTAGGCTATATTACATGGATTTATTGTGATGGTGTAGGATATATTACATGGATTTATTGTGATGGTGTAGGCTATATTACATGGATTTATTGTGATGGTGTAGACTATATTACATGGATTTATTGTGATGGTGTAGGCTATATTACATGGATTTATTGTGATGGTGTAGGCTATATTACATGGATTTATTGTGATGGTGTAGGCTATATTACATGGATTTATTGTGATGGTGTAGGCTATATTACATGGATTTATTGTGATGGTGTAGACTATATTACATGGATTTATTGTGATGGTGTAGACTATATTACATGGATTTATTGTGATGGTGTAGGCTATATTACATGGATTTATTGTGATGGTGTAGACTATATTACATGGATTTATTGTGATGGTGTAGACTATATTACATGGATTTATTGTGATGGTGTAGGCTATATTACATGGATTTATTGTGATGGTGTAGGCTATATTACATGGATTTATTGTGATGGTGTAGATAGACTATATTACATGGATTTATTGTGATGGTGTAGACTATATTACATGGATTTATTGTGATGGTGTAGGCTATATTACATGGATTTATTGTGATGGTGTAGACTATATTACATGGATTTATTGTGATGGTGTAGACTATATTACATGGATTTATTGTGATGGTGTAGACTATATTACATGGATTTATTGTGATGGTGTAGGCTATATTACATGGATTTATTGTGATGGTGTAGACTATATTACATGGATTTATTGTGATGGTGTAGACTATATTACATGGATTTATTGTGATGGTGTAGGCTATATTACATGGATTTATTGTGATGGTGTAGACTATATTACATGGATTTATTGTGATGGTGTAGACTATATTACATGGATTTATTGTGATGGTGTAGGCTATATTACATGGATTTATTGTGATGGTGTAGGATATATTACATGGATTTATTGTGATGGTGTAGGCTATATTACATGGATTTATTGTGATGGTGTAGACTATATTACATGGATTTATTGTGATGGTGTAGGCTATATTACATGGATTTATTGTGATGGTGTAGGCTATATTACATGGATTTATTGTGATGGTGTAGGCTATATTACATGGATTTATTGTGATGGTGTAGGCTATATTACATGGATTTATTGTGATGGTGTAGACTATATTACATGGATTTATTGTGATGGTGTAGACTATATTACATGGATTTATTGTGATGGTGTAGGGTATATTACATGGATTTATTGTGATGGTGTAGGCTATATTACATGGATTTTTTGTGATGGTGTAGATAGACTATATTACATGGATTTATTGTGATGGTGTAGACTATATTACATGGATTTATTGTGATGGTGTAGACTATATTACATGGATTTATTGTGATGGTGTAGGCTATATTACATGGATTTATTGTGATGGTGTAGGATATATAACATGGATTTATTGTGATGGTGTAGGCTATATTACATGGATTTATTGTGATGGTGTAGACTATATTACATGGATTTATTGTGATGGTGTAGGCTATATTACATGGATTTATTGTGATGGTGTAGGCTATATTACATGGATTTATTGTGATGGTGTAGGCTATATTACATGGATTTATTGTGATGGTGTAGGCTATATTACATGGATTTATTGTGATGGTGTAGGCTATATTACATGGATTTATTGTGATGGTGTAGACTATATTACATGGATTTATTGTGATGGTGTAGACTATATTACATGGATTTATTGTGATGGTGTAGTCTATATTACATGGATTTATTGTGATGGTGTAGACTATATTACATGGATTTATTGTGATGGTGTAGGCTATATTACATGGATTTATTGTGATGGTGTAGGTAGACTATATTACATGGATTTATTGTGATGGTGTAGACTATATTACATGGATTTATTGTGATGGTGTAGACTATATTACATGGATTTATTGTGATGGTGTAGACTATATTACATGGATTTATTGTGATGGTGTAGACTATATTACATGGATTTATTGTGATGGTGTAGGCTATATTACATGGATTTATTGTGATGGTGTAGATAGACTATATTACATGGATTTATTGTGATGGTGTAGACTATATTACATGGATTTATTGTGATGGTGTAGGCTATATTACATGGATTTATTGTGATGGTGTAGACTATATTACATGGATTTATTGTGATGGTGTAGACTATATTACATGGATTTATTGTGATGGTGTAGACTATATTACATGGATTTATTGTGATGGTGTAGGCTATATTACATGGATTTATTGTGATGGTGTAGACTATATTACATGGATTTATTGTGATGGTGTAGACTATATTACATGGATTTATTGTGATGGTGTAGGTAGGCTATATTACATGGATTTATTGTGAAGGTGTAGACTATATTACATGGATTTATTGTGATGGTGTAGACTATATTACATGGATTTATTGTGATGGTGTAGGCTATATTACATGGATTTATTGTGATGGTGTAGGATATATAACATGGATTTATTGTGATGGTGTAGGCTATATTACATGGATTTATTGTGATGGTGTAGACTATATTACATGGATTTATTGTGATGGTGTAGGCTATATTACATGGATTTATTGTGATGGTGTAGGCTATATTACATGGATTTATTGTGATGGTGTAGGCTATATTACATGGATTTATTGTGATGGTGTAGGCTATATTACATGGATTTATTGTGATGGTGTAGACTATATTACATGGATTTATTGTGATGGTGTAGACTATATTACATGGATTTATTGTGATGGTGTAGGCTATATTACATGGATTTATTGTGATGGTGTAGGCTATATTACATGGATTTATTGTGATGGTGTAGATATATATTACATGGATTTATTGTGAGGGTGTAGACTATATTACATGGATTTAGTGTGATGGTGTAGACTATATTACATGGATTTATTGTGATGGTGTAGGCTATATTACATGGATTTATTGTGATGGTGTAGGATATATAACATGGATTTATTGTGATGGTGTAGGCTATATTACATGGATTTATTGTGATGGTGTAGACTATATTACATGGATTTATTGTGATGGTGTAGGCTATATTACATAGATTTATTGTGATGGTGTAGGCTATATTAGTTGGATTTATTGTGATGGTGTAGGCTATATTACATGGATTTAG
The DNA here is from genome assembly GCF_002021735.2 of Oncorhynchus kisutch. Classification (NCBI taxonomy): domain Eukaryota; kingdom Metazoa; phylum Chordata; class Actinopteri; order Salmoniformes; family Salmonidae; genus Oncorhynchus; species Oncorhynchus kisutch. Next base: position 19,230 of record NW_022264081.1, on the reverse strand, counting down.
TGTGATGGTGTAGGCTATATTACATGTATTTATTGTGATGGTGTAGGCTATATTACATGGATTTATTGTGATGGTGTAGAGTATATTACATGGATTTATTGTGATGGTGTAGGCTATATTACATGGATTTAGTGTGATGGTGTAGGTAGACTATATTACATGGATTTATTGTGATGGTGTAGACTATATTACATGGATTTATTGTGATGGTGTAGACTATATTACATGGATTTATTGTGATGGTGTAGGCTATATTACATGGATTTATTGTGATGGTGTTGGTAGACTATATTACATGGATTTATTGTGAAGGTGTAGAGTATATTACATGGATTTATTGTGATGGTGTAGACTATATTACATGGATTTATTGTGATGGTGTAGGTAGACTATATTACATGGATTTATTGTGATGGTGTAGACTATATTACATGGATTTATTGTGATGGTGTAGACTATATTACATGGATTTATTGTGATGGTGTAGGTAGGCTATATTACATGGATTTATTGTGAAGGTGTAGACTATATTACATGGATTTATTGTGATGGTGTAGACTATATTACATGGATTTATTGTGATGGTGTAGACTATATTACATGGATTTATTGTGATGGTGTAGGCTATATTACATGGATTTAGTGTAATGGTTTAGACGATATTACATGGATTTATTGTGATGGTGTAGGACTATATTACATGGATTTATTGTGATGGTGTAGGCTATATTACATGGATTTATTGTGATGTGTGTAGACTATATTACATGGATTTATTGTGATGGTGTAGGATATATAACATGGATTTATTGTGATGGTGTAGGCTATATTACATGGATTTATTGTGATGGTGTAGGCTATATTACATGGATTTATTGTGATGGTGTAGGCTATATTACATGTATTTATTGTGATGATGTAGGCTATATTACATGCATTTATTGTGATGGTGTAGGCTATATTACATGGATTTATTGTGATGGTGTAGTAGACTATATTACATGGATTTATTGTGATGGTGTAGACTATATTACATGGATTTATTGTGATGGTGTAGACTATATTACATGGATTTATTGTGATGGTGTAGGCTATATTACATGGATTTATTGTGATGGTGTAGGCTATATTACATGGATTTATTGTGATGGTGTAGACTATATTACATGGATTTATTGTGATGGTGTAGGCTATATTACATGGATTTATTGTGATGGTGTAGTACTATATTACATGGATTTATTGTGATGGTGTAGACTATATTACATGGATTTATTGTGATGGTGTAGACTATATTACATGGATTTATTGTGATGGTGTAGGCTATATTACATGGATTTATTGTGATGGTGTGTAGACTATATTACATGGATTTATTGTGATGGTGTAGACTATATTACATGGATTTATTGTGATGGTGTAGACTATATTACATGGATTTATTGTGATGGTGTAGTAGACTATATTACATGGATTTATTGTGATGGTGTAGACTATATTACATGGATTTATTGTGATGGTGTAGACTATATTACATGGATTTATTGTGATGGAGTAGACTATATTACATGGATTTATTGTGATGGTGTAGACTATATTACATGGATTTAGTGTGATGGTGTAGGCTATAATACATGGATTTATTGGGATGGTGTAGGTAGACTATATTACATTGATTTATTGTGACGGTGTAGACTATATTACATGGATTTATTGTGATGGTGTAGACTATATTACATGGATTTATTGTGATGGTGTAGGTACTATATTACATGGATTTATTGTGAAGGTGTAGACTATATTACATGGATTTAGTGTGATGGTGTAGACTATATTACATGGATTTATTGTGATGGTGTAGACTATATTACATGGATTTATTGTGATGGTGTAGGCTATATTACATGGATTTATTGTGATGGTGTAGACTATATTACATGGATTTATTGTGATGGTGTAGATATATTACATGGATTTATTGTGATGGTGTAGGCTATATTACATGGATTTGTTGTGATGGTGTAGATAGACTATATTACATGGATTTATTGTGATGGTGTAGGTAGACTATATTACATGGATTTATTGTGATGGTGTAGGATATATAACATGGATTTATTGTGATGGTGTAGGCTATATTACATGGATTTATTGTGATGGTGTAGGCTATATTACATGGATTTATTGTGATGGTGTAGACTATATTACATGGATTTATTGTGATGGTGTAGACTATATTACATGGATTTATTGTGATGGTGTAGACTATATTACATGGATTTATTGTGATGGTGTAGACTATATTACATGGATTTATTGTGATGGTGTAGGTAGACTATATTACATGGATTTATTGTGATGGTGTAGGCTATATTACATGGATTTATTGTGATGGTGTAGACTATATTACATGGATTTATTGTGATGGTGTAGGCTATATTACATGGATTTATTGTGATGGTGTAGACTATATTACATGGATTTATTGTGATGGTGTAGACTATATTACATGGATTTATTGTGATGGTGTAGACTATATTACATGGATTTATTGTGATGGTGTAGGCTATATTACATGGATTTATTGTGATGGTGTAGTAGACTATATTACATGGATTTATTGTGATGGTGTAGATAGACTATATTACATGGATTTATTGTGATGGTGTAGATAGACTATATTACATGGATTTATTGTGATGGTGTAGGCTATATTACATGGATTTATTGTGATGGTGTAGGCTATATTACATGGATTTATGTGATGGTGTAGATAGACTATATTACATGGATTTATTGTGATGGTGTAGATAGACTATATTACATGGATTTATTGTGATGGTGTAGATAGACTATATTACATGGATTTATTGTGATGGTGTAGGCTATATTACATGGATTTATTGTGATGGTGTAGACTATATTACATGGATTTTTTGTGATGGTGTGTAGACTATATTACATGGATTTATTGTGATGGTGTAGGCTATATTACATGGATTTATTGTGATGGTGTAGGTAGACTATATTACATGGATTTATTGTGATGGTGTAGGCTATATTACATGGATTTATTGTGATGGTGTGGACTATATTACATGGATTTATTGTGATGGTGTAGGCTATATTACATGGATTTATTGTGATGGTGTAGACTATATTACATGGATTTATTGTGATGGTGTAGTAGATATATTACATGGATTTGTTGTGATGGTGTAGACTATATTACATGGATTTATTGTGATGGTGTAGGCTATATTACATGGATTTATTGTGATGGTGTAGATAGACTATATTACATGGATTTATTGTGATGGTGTAGATAGACTATATTACATGGATTTATTGTGATGGTGTAGATAGACTATATTACATGGATTTATTGTGATGGTGTAGACTATATTACATGGATTTTTGTGATGGTGTAGACTATATTACATGGATTTATTGTGATGGTGTAGGCTATATTACATGGAGTTATTGTGATGGTGTAGGCTATATTACATGGATTTATTGTGATGGTGTAGGTTGACTATATTACATGGATTTATTGTGATGGTGTAGACTATATTACATGGATTTATTGTGAAGGTGTAGACTATATTACATGGATTTAGTGTGATGGTGTAGACTATATTACATGGATTTAGTGTGATGGTGTAGACTATATTACATGGATTTATTGTGATGGTGTAGGCTATATTACATGGATTTATTGTGATGGTGTAGGATATATAACATGGATTTATTGTGATGGTGTAGGCTATATTACATGGATTTAGTGTGATGGTGTAGACTATATTACATGGATTTATTGTGATGGTGTAGGCTATATTACATAGATTTATTGTGATGGTGTAGGCTATATTACATGGATTTATTGTGATGGTGTAGGCTATATTACATGGATTTATTGTGATGGTGTAGGCTATATTACATGGATTTATTGTGATGGTGTAGGCTATATTACATGGATTTATTGTGATGGTGTAGACTATATTACATGGATTTATTGTGATGGTGTAGGCTATATTACATGGATTTATTGTGATGGTGTAGGCTATATTACATGAATTTATTGTGATGGTGTAGAGTATATTACATGGATTTATTGTGATGGTGTAGGCTATATTACATGGATTTATTGTGATGGTGTAGGTAGACTATATTACATGGATTTATTGTGATGGTGTAGACTATATTACATGGATTTATTGTGATGGTGTAGACTATATTACATGGATTTATTGTGATGGTGTAGGCTATATTACATGGATTTATTGTGATGGTGTATGTAGACTATATTACATGGATTTATTGTGATGGTGTAGACTATATTACATGGATTTATTGTGATGGTGTAGACTATATTACATGGATTTATTGTGATGGTGTAGTAGACTATATTACATGGATTTATTGTGATGGTGTTGGTAGACTATATTACATGTATTTATTGTGATGGTGTAGACTATATTACATGGATTTATTGTGATGGTGTAGACTATATTACATGGATTTATTGTGATGGTGTAGACTATATTACATGGATTTAGTGTGATGGTGTAGGCTATATTACATGGATTTATTGTGATGGTGTAGGACTATATTACATTGATTTATTGTGACGGTGTAGACTATATTACATGGATTTATTGTGATGGTGTAGACTATATTACATGGATTTATTGTGATGGTGTAGGTAGGCTATATTACATGGATTTATTGTGATGGTGTAGACTATATTACATGGATTTATTGTGATGGTGTAGACTATATTACATGGATTTATTGTGATGGTGTAGACTATATTACATGGATTTATTGTGATGGTGTAGGCTATATTACATGGATTTAGTGTAATGGTGTAGACTATATTACATGGATTTATTGTGACGGTGTAGACTATATTACATGGATTTAGTGTGATGGTGTAGGCTATATTACATGGATTTATTGGGATGGTGTAGGTAGACTATATTACATTGATTTATTGTGACGTTGTAGACTATATTACATGGATTTATTGTGATGGTGTAGACTATATTACATGGATTTATTGTGATGGTGTAGGTACTATATTACATGGATTTATTGTGATGGTGTAGACTATATTACATGGATTTATTGTGATGGTGTAGACTATATTACATGGATTTATTGTGATGGTGTAGACTATATTACATGGATTTATTGTGATGGTGTAGGCTATATTACATGGATTTATTGTGATGGTGTAGACTATATTACATGGATTTATTGTGATGGTGTAGGATATATTACATGGATTTATTGTGATGGTGTAGGCTATATTACATGGATTTATTGTGATGGTGTAGATAGACTATATTACATGGATTTATTGTGATGGTGTAGTAGACTATATTACATGGATTTATTGTGATGGTGTAGGATATATTACATGGATTTATTGTGATGGTGTAGGCTATATTACATGGATTTATTGTGATGGTGTAGGCTATATTACATGGATTTATTGTGATGGTGTAGACTATATTACATGGATTTATTGTGATGGTGTAGACTATATTACATGGATTTATTGTGATGGTGTAGACTATATTACATGGATTTATTGTGATGTGTGTAGACTATATTACATGGATTTATTGTGATGGTGTAGGTAGACTATATTACATGGATTTATTGTGATGGTGTAGGCTATATTACATGGATTTATTGTGATGGTGTAGACTATATTACATGGATTTATTGTGATGGTGTAGGCTATATTACATGGATTTATTGTGATGGTGTAGACTATATTACATGGATTTATTGTGATGGTGTAGACTATATTACATGGATTTATTGTGATGGTGTAGACTATATTACATGGATTTATTGTGATGGTGTAGGCTATATTACATGGATTTATTGTGATGGTGTAGACTATATTACATGGATTTATTGTGATGGTGTAGTAGACTATATTACATGGATTTATTGTGATGGTGTAGGCTATATTACATGGATTTATTGTGATGGTGTAGACTATATTACATGGATTTATTGTGATGGTGTAGATAGACTATATTACATGGATTTATTGTGATGGTGTAGACTATATTACATGGATTTATTGTGATGGTGTAGTAGACTATATTACATGGATTTATTGTGATGGTGTAGACTATATTACATGGATTTATTGTGATGGTGTAGACTATATTACATGGATTTATTGTGATGGTGTAGGCTATATTACATGGATTTATTGTGATGGTGTAGGCTATATTACATGGATTTATTGTGATGGTGTAGGTAGACTATATTACATGGATTTATTGTGATGGTGTAGACTATATTACATGGATTTATTGTGATGGTGTAGACTATATTACATGGATTTATTGTGATGGTGTAGACTATAATATATGGATTTATTGTGATGGTGTAGGCTATATTACATGGATTTATTGTGATGGTGTAGACTATATTACATGGATTTATTGTGATGGTGTAGGTAGACTATATTACATGGATTTATTGTGATGGTGTAGACTATATTACATGGATTTATTGTGATGGTGTAGGCTATATTACATGGATTTATTGTGATGGTGTAGACTATATTACATGGATTTATTGTGATGGTGTAGTAGACTATATTACATGGATTTATTGTGATGGTGTAGTAGACTATATTACATGGATTTATTGTGATGTGTGTAGACTATATTACATGGATTTATTGTGATGGTGTAGGCTATATTACATGGATTTATTGTGATGGTGTAGGCTATATTACATGGATTTATTGTGATGGTGTGTAGACTATATTACATGGATTTATTGTGATGGTGTAGGCTATATTACATGGATTTATTGTGATGGTGTAGACTATATTACATGGATTTATTGTGATGGTGTAGGCTATATTACATGGATTTATTGTGATGGTGTAGACTATATTACATGGATTTATTGTGATGGTGTAGATAGACTATATTACATGGATTTATTGTGATGGTGTAGACTATATTACATGGATTTATTGTGATGGTGTAGGCTATATTACATGGATTTATTGTGATGTGTAGTAGACTATATTACATGGATTTATTGTGATGGTGTAGTAGACTATATTACATGGATTTATTGTGATGGTGTAGTAGACTATATTACATGGATTTATTGTGATGGTGTAGGCTATATTACATGGATTTATTGTGATGGTGTAGGCTATATTACATGGATTTATTGTGATGGTGTGTAGACTATATTACATGGATTTATTGTGATGGTGTAGACTATATTACATGGATTTATTGTGATGGTGTAGACTATATTACATGGATTTATTGTGATGGTGTAGACTATATTACATGGATTTATTGTGATGGTGTAGGCTATATTACATGGATTTATTGTGATGGTGTAGACTATATTACATGGATTTATTGTGATGGTGTAGGTAGACTATATTACATGGATTTATTGTGATGGTGTAGTAGACTATATTACATGGATTTATTGTGATGGTGTAGACTATATTACATGGATTTATTGTGATGGTGTAGACTATATTACATGGATTTATTGTGATGGTGTAGACTATATTACATGGATTTATTGTGATGGTGTAGACTATATTACATGGATTTATTGTGATGGTGTAGTAGACTATATTACATGGATTTATTGTGATGGTGTAGGCTATATTACATGGATTTATTGTGATGGTGTAGACTATATTACATGGATTTATTGTGATGGTGTAGGCTATATTACATGGATTTATTGTGATGGTGTAGACTATATTACATGGATTTATTGTGATGGTGTAGACTATATTACATGGATTTATTGTGATGGTGTAGCTATATTACATGGATTTATTGTGATGGTGTAGGCTATATTACATGGATTTATTGTGATGGTGTAGGCTATATTACATGGATTTTTTGTGATGGTGTAGATAGACTATATTACATGGATTTATTGTGATGGTGTAGACTATATTACATGGATTTATTGTGATGGTGTAGGCTATATTACATGGATTTATTGTGATGGTGTAGATATATATTACATGGATTTATTGTGATGGTGTAGATAGACTATATTACATGGATTTATTGTGATGGTGTAGTAGACTATATTACATGGATTTATTGTGATGGTGTAGGCTATATTACATGGATTTATTGTGATGGTGTAGGCTATATTACATGGATTTATTGTGATGGTGTAGATAGACTATATTACATGGATTTATTGTGATGGTGTAGATACTATATTACATGGATTTATTGTGATGGTGTAGACTATATTACATGGATTTATTGTGATGGTGTAGGCTATATTACATGGATTTATTGTGATGGTGTAGACTATATTACATGGATTTTTGTGATGATGTACATAGACTATATTACATGGATTTATTGTGATGGTGTAGGCTATATTACATGGATTTATTGTGATGGTGTAGGTAGACTATATTACATGGATTTATTGTGATGGTGTAGGCTATATTACATGGATTTATTGTGATGGTGTAGACTATATTACATGGATTTATTGTGATGGTGTAGGCTATATTACATGGATTTATTGTGATGGTGTAGACTATATTACATGGATTTATTGTGATGGTGTAGATAGACTATATTACATGGATTTTTGTGATGGTGTAGACTATATTACATGGATTTATTGTGATGGTGTAGGCTATATTACATGGATTTATTGTGATGGGTGTAGACTATATTACATGGATTTATTGTGATGGTGTAGATAGACTATATTACATGGATTTATTGTGATGGTGTAGTAGACTATATTACATGGATTTATTGTGATGGTGTAGACTATATTACATGGATTTTTTGTGATGGTGTAGACTATATTACATGGATTTATTGTGATGGTGTAGGCTATATTACATGGATTTATTGTGATGGTGTAGACTATATTACATGGATTTATTGTGATGGTGTAGGTAGACTATATTACATGGATTTATTGTGATGGTGTAGGCTATATTACATGGATTTATTGTGATGGTGTAGACTATATTACATGGATTTATTGTGATGGTGTAGGCTATATTACATGGATTTATTGTGATGGTGTAGACTATATTACATGGATTTATTGTTGTCTCTTAGACACATCTTATATTACATGGATTTATTGTGATGGTGTAGGCTATATTACATGGATTTATTGTGATGGTGTAGGCTATATTACATGGATTTATTGTGATGGTGTAGGCTATATTACATGGATTTTTTGTGATGGTGTAGACTATATTACATGGATTTATTGTGATGGTGTAGACTATATTACATGGATTTATTGTGATGGTGTAGGCTATATTACATGGATTTATTGTGAGGTGTAGATAGACTATATTACATGGATTTATTGTGATGGTGTAGACTATATTACATGGATTTATTGTGAAGGTGTAGATAGACTATATTACATGGATTTATTGTGATGGTGTAGGCTATATTACATGGATTTATTGTGATGGTGTAGGCTATATTACATGGATTTATTGTGATGGTGTAGATAGACTATATTACATGGATTTATTGTGATGGTGTAGATAGACTATATTACATGGATTTATTGTGATGGTGTAGATAGACTATATTACATGGATTTATTGTGATGGTGTAGGCTATATTACATGGATTTATTGTGATGGTGTAGACTATATTACATGGATTTTTGTGTGATGTACATAGACTATATTACATGGATTTATTGTGATGGTGTAGGCTATATTACATGGATTTATTGTGATGGTGTAGGTAGACTATATTACATGGATTTATTGTGATGGTGTAGGCTATATTACATGGATTTATTGTGATGGTGTGGACTATATTACATGGATTTATTGTGATGGTGTAGGCTATATTACATGGATTTATTGTGATGGTGTAGACTATATTACATGGATTTATTGTGATGGTGTAGATAGAATATATTACATGGATTTTGTTGTGATGGTGTAGACTATATTACATGATTTATTGTGATGGTGTAGGCTATATTACATGGATTTATTGTGATGGTGTAGATAGACTATATTACATGGATTTATTGTGAAGGTGTAGATAGACTATATTACATGGATTTATTGTGATGGTGTAGATAGACTATATTACATGGATTTATTGTGATGGTGTAGACTATATTACATGGATTTTTTGTGATGATGTGTAGACTATATTACATGGATTTATTGTGATGGTGTAGGCTATATTACATGGATTTATTGTGATGGTGTAGGCTATATTACATGGATTTATTGTGATGGTGTAGTAGACTATATTACATGGATTTATTGTGATGGTGTAGACTATATTACATGGATTTATTGTGATGGTGTAGACTATATTACATGGATTTAGTGTGATGGTGTAGACTATATTACATGGATTTATTGTGATGGTGTAGGCTATATTACATGGATTTATTGTGATGGTGTAGACTATATTACATGGATTTATTGTGATGGTGTAGGTAGACTATATTACATGGATTTATTGTGATGGTGTAGGTAGACTATATTACATGGATTTATTGTGATGGTGTAGACTATATTACATGGATTTATTGTGATGGTGTAGACTATATTACATGGATTTATTGTGATGGTGTAGGTAGACTATATTACATGGATTTATTGTGATGGTGTAGACTATATTACATGGATTTATTGTGATGGTGTAGGTAGACTATATTACATGGATTTATTGTGATGGTGTAGGCTATATTACATGGATTTATTGTGATGGTGTAGGCTATATTACATGGATTTATTGTGATGGTGTAGATAGGCTATATTACTTGGATTTATTGTGATGGTGTAGGCTATATTACATGGATTTATTGTGATGGTGTAGACTATATTACATGGATTTATTGTGATGGTGTAGGCTATATTACATGGATTTATTGTGATGGTGTAGGCTATATTACATGGATTTATTGTGATGGTGTAGACTATATTACATGGATTTATTGTGATGGTGTAGGCTATATTACATGGATTTATTGTGATGGTGTAGGCTATATTACATGGATTTATTGTGATGGTGTAGGCTATATTACATGGATTTATTGTGATGTTGTAGGTAGACTATATTACATGGATTTATTGTGATGGTGTAGACTATATTACATGGATTTATTGTGATGGTGTAGACTATATTACATGGATTTATTGTGATGGTGTAGACTATATTACATGGATTTATTGTGATGGTGTAGGTAGACTATATTACATGGATTTATTGTGATGGTGTAGACTATATTACATGGATTTATTGTGATGGTGTAGACTATATTACATGGATTTATTGTGATGGTGTAGGCTATATTACATGGATTTATTGTGATGGTGTAGGTAGACTATATTACATGGATTTATTGTGATGGTGTAGGTAGACTATATTACATGGATTTATTGTGATGGTGTAGGCTATATTACATGGATTTATTGTGATGGTGTAGGCTATATTACATGGATTTATTGTGATGGTGTAGGCTATATTACATGGATTTTTGTGATGGTGTAGATAGACTATATTACATGGATTTATTGTGATGGTGTAGACTATATTACATGGATTTATTGTGATGGTGTAGGCTATATTACATGGATTTATTGTGATGGTGTAGGTAGACTATATTACATGGATTTATTGTGATGGTGTAGACTATATTACATGGATTTATTGTGATGGTGTAGACTATATTACATGGATTTATTATGATGGTGTAGGCTATATTACATGGATTTATTGTGATGGTGTTGGTAGACTATATTACATGGATTTATTGTGATGGTGTAGGTAGACTATATTACATGGATTTATTGTGATGGTGTAGGCTATATTACATGGATTTATTGTGATGGTGTAGGCTATATTACATGGATTTATTGTGATGGTGTAGGCTATATTACATGGATTTTTGTGATGGTGTAGATAGACTATATTACATGGATTTATTGTGATGGTGTAGACTATATTACATGGATTTATTGTGATGGTGTAGGCTATATTACATGGATTTATTGTGATGGTGTAGATATATATTACATGGATTTATTGTGATGGTGTAGATAGACTATATTACATGGATTTATTGTGATGGTGTAGATAGACTATATTACATGGATTTATTGTGATGGTGTAGGCTATATTACATGGATTTATTGTGATGGTGTAGGCTATATTACATGGATTTATTGTGATGGTGTAGATAGACTATATTACATGGATTTATTGTGAAGGTGTAGATAGACTATATTACATGGATTTATTGTGAGGTGTAGATAGACTATATTACATGGATTTATTGTGATGGTGTAGGCTATATTACATGGATTTATTGTGATGGTGTAGACTATATTACATGGATTTTTTGTGATGGTGTACATAGACTATATTACATGGATTTATTGTGATGGTGTAGGCTATATTACATGGATTTATTGTGATGGTGTAGGTAGACTATATTACTTGGATTTATTGTGATGGTGTAGGCTATATTACATGGATTTATTGTGATGGTGTGGACTATATTACATGGATTTATTGTGATGGTGTAGGCTATATTACATGGATTTATTGTGATGGTGTAGACTATATTACATGGATTTATTGTGAAGGTGTAGATAGAATATATTACATGGATTTATTGTGATGGTGTAGACTATATTACATGGATTTATTGTGATGGTGTAGACTATATTACATGGATTTATTGTGAAGGTGTAGATAGACTATATTACATGGATTTATTATGAAGGTGTAGATAGACTATATTACATGGATTTATTGTGAAGGTGTAGATAGACTATATTACATGGATTTATTGTGATGGTGTAGGCTATATTACATGGATTTTTGTGATGGTGTACATAGACTATATTACATGGATTTATTGTGATGGTGTAGGCTATATTACATGGATTTATTGTGATGGTGTAGGCTATATTACATGGATTTATTGTGATGGTGTAGGTAGACTATATTACATGGATTTATTGTGATGGTGTAGGCTATATTACATGGATTTATTGTGATGGTGTAGACTATATTACATGGATTTATTGTGATGGTGTAGACTATATTACATGGATTTATTGTGATGGTGTAGGCTATATTACATGGATTTATTGTGATGGTGTAGACTATATTACATGGATTTATTGTGATGGTGTAGGTAGACTATATTACATGGATTTATTGTGACGGTGTAGGTAGACTATATTACATGGATTTATTGTGATGGTGTAGACTATATTACATGGATTTATTGTGATGGTGTAGACTATATTACATGGATTAATTGTGATGGTGTAGGTAGACTATATTACATGGATTTATTGTGATGGTGTAGACTATATTATATGGATTTATTGTGATGGTGTAGGTAGACTATATTACATGGATTTATTGTGACGGTGTAGGTAGACTATATTACATCGATTTATTGTGATGGTGTAGACTATATTACATGGATTCATTGTGATGGTGTAGACTATATTACATGGATTTATTGTGATGGTGTAGGCTATATTACATGGATTTATTGTGATGGTGTAGACTATATTACATGGATTTATTGTGATGGTGTAGGCTATATTACATGGATTTATTGTGATGGTGTAGACTATATTACATGGATTTATTGTGATGGTGTAGGCTATATTACATGGATTTATTGTGATGGTGTAGGCTATATTACATGGATTTATTGTGATGGTGTAGGCTATATTACATGGATTTATTGTGATGGTGTAGGCTATATTACATGGATTTATTGTGATGGTGTAGGTAGACTATATTACATGGATTTATTGTGATGGTGTAGACTATATTACATGGATTTATTGTGATGGTGTAGACTATATTACATGGATTTATTGTGATGGTGTAGACTATATTACATGGATTTATTGTGATGGTGTAGGTAGACTATATTACATGGATTTATTGTGATGGTGTAGACTATATTACATGGATTTATTGTGATGGTGTAGACTATATTACATGGATTTATTGTGATGGTGTAGGCTATATTACATGGATTTATTGTGATGGTGTAGGTAGACTATATTACATGGATTTATTGTGATGGTGTAGGTAGACTATATTACATGGATTTATTGTGATGGTGTAGGCTATATTACATGGATTTATTGTGATGGTGTAGGCTATATTACATGGATTTATTGTGATGGTGTAGGCTATATTACATGGATTTTTGTGATGGTGTAGATAGATATATTACATGGATTTATTGTGATGGTGTAGACTATATTACATGGATTTATTGTGATGGTGTAGGCTATATTACATGGATTTATTGTGATGGTGTAGGTAGACTATATTACATGGATTTATTGTGATGGTGTAGACTATATTACATGGATTATTGTGATGGTGTAGACTATATTACATGGATTTATTGTGATGGTGTAGGCTATATTACATGGATTTATTGTGATGGTGTAGGTAGACTATATTACATGGATTTATTGTGATGGTGTAGGTAGACTATATTACATGGATTTATTGTGATGGTGTAGGCTATATTACATGGATTTATTGTGATGGTGTAGGCTATATTACATGGATTTATTGTGATGGTGTAGGCTATATTACATGGATTTTTGTGATGGTGTAGATAGACTATATTACATGGATTTATTGTGATGGTGTAGACTATATTACATGATTTATTGTGATGGTGTAGGCTATATTACATGGATTTATTGTGATGGTGTAGATAGACTATATTACATGGATTTATTGTGATGGTGTAGTAGACTATATTACATGGATTTATTGTGATGGTGTAGATAGACTATATTACATGGATTTATTGTGATGGTGTAGGCTATATTACATGGATTTATTGTGATGGTGTAGGCTATATTACATGGATTTATTGTGAAGGTGTAGATAGACTATATTACATGGATTTATTGTGAGGTGTAGATAGACTATATTACATGGATTTATTGTGATGGTGTAGATAGACTATATTACATGGATTTATTGTGATGGTGTAGGCTATATTACATGGATTTATTGTGATGGTGTAGACTATATTACATGGATTTTTGTGATGTGTAGTAGACTATATTACATGGATTTATTGTGATGGTGTAGGCTATATTACATGGATTTATTGTGATGGTGTAGGTAGACTATATTACATGGATTTATTGTGATGGTGTAGGCTATATTACATGGATTTATTGTGATGGTGTGGACTATATTACATGGATTTATTGTGATGGTGTAGGCTATATTACATGGATTTATTGTGATGGTGTAGACTATATTACATGGATTTATTGTGATGGTGTAGATAGAATATATTACATGAATTTGTGTGATGGTGTAGACTATATTACATGGATTTATTGTGATGGTGTAGGCTATATTACATGGATTTATTATGATGGTGTAGATAGACTATATTACATGGATTTATTGTGATGGTGTAGATAGACTATATTACATGGATTTATTGTGATGGTGTAGTAGACTATATTACATGGATTTATTGTGATGGTGTAGACTATATTACATGGATTTTGTGTGATGGTACATAGACTATATTACATGGATTTATTGTGATGGTGTAGGCTATATTACATGGATTTATTGTGATGGTGTAGGCTATATTACATGGATTTATTGTGATTGTAGGTAGACTATATTACATGGATTTATTGTGATGGTGTAGACTATATTACATGGATTTATTGTGATGGTGTAGACTATATTACATGGATTTATTGTGATGGTGTAGCTATATTACATGGATTTATTGTGATGGTGTAGGCTATATTACATGGATTTATTGTGATGGTGTAGACTATATTACATGGATTTATTGTGATGGTGTAGGTAGACTATATTACATGGATTTATTGTGATGGTGTAGGTAGACTATATTACATGGATTTATTGTGATGGTGTAGACTATATTACATGGATTTATTGTGATGGTGTAGACTATATTACATGGATTTATTGTGATGGTGGTGTAGACTATATTACATGGATTTATTGTGATGGTGTAGACTATATTACATGGATTTATTGTGATGGTGTAGGTAGACTATATTACATGGATTTATTGTGATGGTGTAGGCTATATTACATGGATTTATTGTGATGGTGTAGGCTATCTTACATGGATTTATTGTGATGGTGTAGACTATATTACATGGATTTATTGTGATGGTGTAGGCTATATTACATGGATTTATTGTGATGGTGTAGGCTATATTACATGGATTATTGTGATGGTGTAGGCTATATTACATGGATTTATTGTGATGGTGTAGGCTATATTACATGGATTTATTGTGATGGTGTAGTCTATATTACATGGATTTATTGTGATGGTTAGGCTATATTACATGGATTTATTGTGATGGTGTAGGCTATATTACATGGATTTATTGTGATGGTGTAGGCTATATTACATGGATTATTGTGATGTTGTAGGTAGACTATATTACATGGATTTATTGTGATGGTGTAGACTATATTACATGGATTTATTGTGATGGGTGTAGACTATATTACATGGATTTATTGTGATGGTGTAGACTATATTACATGGATTTATTGTGATGGTGTAGGTAGACTATATTACATGGATTTATTGTGATGGTGTAGACTATATTACATGGATTTATTGTGATGGTGTAGGACTATATTACATGGATTTATTGTGATGGTGTAGGCTATATTACATGGGTTTATTGTGATGGTAGGTAGACTATATTACATGGATTTATTGTGATGGTGTAGGTAGACTATTACATGGATTTATTGTGATGGTGTAGGCTATATTACATGGATTTATTGTGATGGTGTAGGCTATATTACATGATTTATTGTGATGGTGTAGGTATATTACATGGGATTTTGATGGTGTAGGTAGACTATATTACATGGATTTATTGTGATGGTGTAGGCTATATTACATGGATTTATTGTGATGGTGTAGGCTATATTACATGGATTTATTGTGATGGGTAGTAGGCTATATTACATGGATTTATTGTGATGGTGGGACTATATTACATGGATTTATTGTGATGGTGTAGGCTATATTACATGGATTTATTGTGATGGTGTAGGTAGACTATATTACATGGATTTATTGTGATGGTGTAGACTATATTACATGGATTTATTGTGATGGTGTAGACTATATTACATGGATTTATTGTGATGGTGTAGGCTATATTACATGGATTATTGTGATGGTGTAGGAGACTATATTACATGGATTATTGTGATGGTGTAGGTAGACTATATTACATGGATTTATTGTGATGGTGTAGGCTATATTACATGGATTTATTGTGATGGTGTAGGCTATATACATGGATTATTGTGATGGTGTAGGCTATATTACATGGCTTTTGTGATGGTGTAGATAGACTATATTACATGGATTTATTGTGATGGTGTAGACTATATTACATGGATTTATTGTGATGGTGTAGGCTATATTACATGGATTTTTTTGTGATGGTGTAGATAGACTATATTACATGGATTTATTGTGATGGTGTAGACTATATTACATGGATTTATTGTGATGGTGTAGACATATTACATGGATTTATTGTGGTGTGGTGTATATTACATTTTTTTATTTTGATGGTGTGGTAGACTATATTACATGGATTTATTGTGATGGTGTAGACTATATTACATGGATTAGTGTGATGTGTAGACTATATTACATGGATTTATTGTGATGGTGTAGGCTATATTACATGGATTTATTGTGATGGTGTGTAGACTATATTACATGGATTTATGTGATGGTGTAGGTAGACTATATTACATGGATTTATTGTGATGGTGTAGGCTATATTACATGGATTTATTGTGATGGTGTAGGTATATTACATGGATTTATTGTGATGGTGTAGGACTATATTACATGGATTTTGTGATGGTGTAGAGACTATATTACATGGATTTATTGTGATGGTGTAGACTATATTACATGGATTTATTGTGATGGGTGTAGGCTATATTACATGGATTTATTGTGATGGTGTAGACTATATTACATGGATTTATTGTGATGGTGTAGACTATATTACATGGATTTATTGTGATGGTGTAGACTATATTACATGGATTTATTGTGATGGTGTAGGCTATTACATGGATTTATTGTGATGGTGTAGACTATATTACATGGATTTATTGTGATGGTGTGTAGGACTATATTACATGGATTTATTGTGAAGGTGTAGACTATATTACATGGATTTATTGTGATGGTGTAGACTATATTACATGGATTTATTGTGATGGTGTAGACTATATTACATGGATTTATTGTGATGGTGTAGGCTATATTACATGGATTTATGTGATGGTGTAGACTATATTACATGGATTTATTGTGATGTGTGGGTAGACTATATTACATGGATTTATTGTGATGGTGTAGACTATATTACATGGATTTATTGTGATGGTGTAGGCTATATTACATGGATTATTGTGATGGTGTAGACTATATTACATGGATTTATTGTGATGGTGTAGACTATATTACATGGATTTATTGTGATGGTGTAGGCTATATTACATGGATTTATTGTGATGGTGTAGGCTATATTACATGGATTTATTGTGATGTGTGTAGACTATATTACATGGATTTATTGTGATGGTGTAGGCTATATTACATGGATTTATTGTGATGGTGTAGACTATATTACATGGATTTATTGTGATGGTGTAGGCTATATTACATGGATTTATTGTGATGGTGTAGACTATATTACATGGATTTATGTGATGGTGTAGGACTATATTACATGGATTTATTGTGATGTGTAGGTATATTACATGATTTATTGTGATGGTGTAGACTATATTACATGGATTTATTGTGATGGTGTAGACTATATTACATGGATTTATTGTGATTGTGTAGGCTATATTACATGGATTTATTGTGATGGTGTAGACTATATTACATTGATTTATTGTGATGGTGTAGAGTTATTACATGGATTTATTGTGAAGTGTAGATATATTACATGGATTTTTATTGTGAAGGTGTAGAGCTATTACATGATGATTCAGCCGTTCAGTGTTACATTATGTCTGAAATGGGTACCCACATCTCACCTCTAGGGGGCAGCAGACTCCACCCCAG
>NW_022264080.1:0-35643 GCF_002021735.2 Oncorhynchus kisutch | reverse complement strand
TCCACTAGGGCCCTCTCAACCAGCTGGCTCCTATAGGGCCCTCTCAACCGCTTGATCCCCTAGGTGCCTTCTTAACCAGCTGGCTCCACTAGGGCCCTCTCAACCAGCCGCTCCACTAGGGCCCTCTCTACCACAGCCGGCTTTCCACTAAGCCAATGGCCCCCTCCTCTCAGCCGGCTCCACTAAGGCCCTCCCCTCTGTCAACCAGCCGGCTACACTAAGGCCTCTCAGTTAGCCGGCTCCACTAAGGCCTCTCAGTCAGCCGGCTCCACTAAGGCCTTCTCACCAGCCGGCTCCAATAAGGCCCTCTCAGTCATCCGGATCCACTAGGGCCCTCTCAGCCAGCCGGCTCCACTAAGGCCCTCTCAAACCAGCTGGCTCCACTAGGGCCCTTTCAACACATCTGGCTCCACTAGGGCCCTCTCAGCCAGCTTGCTCCACTGGTGCCCTCTAAACCATCTGGATCCACTAGGGCCCTCTCAACCAGCTGGCCCACTAAGGCCCTCTCAGTAAGCCGGCTCCACTAAGGCCCTCTCAGTCGGCCGGCTCCACTAGGGCCCTCTCAACCCCGACTCCACTAGGGCCCTCTCAACCAGCTGGCTCCTATAGGGCCCTCTCAACCAGCTGGATCCACTAGGGCCTTCTTAGCCAGCTGGCTCCACTAGGGCCCTCTCAGTCAGCCGGCTCCACTAAGGCCCTCTCAACCAGCCGGCTCCACTAAGGCCCTCTCAGTCAGCCGGCTCCACTAAGGCCCTCTCAGTCAGCCGGCTCCACTAAGGCCCTCTCAACCAGCCGGCTACACTAAGGCCCTCTCAGTTAGCCGGCTCCACTAAGGCCCTCTCAGTCAGCCGGCTCCACTAAGGCCCTCTCAGTCAGCCGGCTCCACTAAGGCCCTCTCAACCAGCCGGCTACACTAAGGCCCTCTCAGTTAGCCGGCTCCACTAAGGCCCTCTCAGTCAGCCGGCTCCACTAAGGCCTTCTCAACCAGCCGGCTCCAATAAGGCCCTCTCAGTCATCCGGATCCACTAGGGCCCTCTCAGCCCAGCCGGCTCCACTAAGGCCCTCTCAACCAGCTGGCTCCACTAGGGCCCTTTCAAACATCTGGCTCCACTAGGGCCCTCTCAGCGCTGCTTGCTCCACTGGTGCCCTCTAACCATCTGGATCCACTAGGCCCTCTCAACCAGCCGGCTCCAATAAGGCCCTCTCAGTCATCCGGATCCACTAGGGCCTCTCAGCCAGCCGGCTCCACTAAGGCCCTCTCAACCAGCTGTACAAGAAGTAGAAGTACAAATGTCAAGGGAAATGAACTAAAGTGATAATCTCGTCCTAGGTTTTATTACTGTGGTGTTTGTTCTCCACTGGTTCCCCTGTTCTCATCACAAACAGGTCACACATTCTGCTGACATGATTACACACTGTGGTATTTTACCTAACAGATAACAATATTATATTTTGGAGTCTTTGTAATCTGAGGGAAATATGTCTCTTATATCGTTGTACATTTGGCAGGAGGTTAGGAAGTACAGCTCAGTATCCAACTCATTTTGTGGGCAGTGGGCACATAGCCTGTCTTCTCTCTGCCTACCTCTCTCAATAGCAAGGCTATGCTCACTCAGTCTTGTTTCTGGATATTAATTATTGATGGATATTAATTAGTGATGGATATTAATTAGTGATGGATGTTAATTAGTGATGGATATTAATTAGTGATGGGTATTAATTAGTGATGGATATTAATTAGTGATGGATATTAATTAGTGATGGATGTTAATTAGTGATGGATATTAATTAGTGATGGGTATTAATTAGTGATGGATACTAATTAGTGATGGATATTAATTAGTGATGGATATTAATTAGTGATGGATATTAATTAGTGATGGATATTAAATAGTGATGGATATTAATTAGTGATGGATATTAATTAGTGATGGATATTAATTATTGATTTCTCCATGCAGTACTTACAATCTTGATTGGTTAGTGGACCCCACAGTTTACCTCCATAAAGGGCAATTGGTTCTATTGTAGATTTTAATATTTGTGTGAGGTTCTAATTGGTATGTCAATTAGAACTTGTCTTTTGATAACTCAAACTGTGCTCACAGTGGCAGACTGTCTGTTTAGGGCCAAATAGCATTTAAGTTCACTTTGATATTTTGTAGTTGTGTAGTTCTAGATACCGTGTGGGTTTATTATATTTTCTAGTCAGTAAATATGTAATAATTGTGTAGTTCTAGATACTGTGTGGGTTATTATATTTCCTAGTCAGTAAATATGTAATAATTGTGTAGTTCTAAATACTGTGTGGGTTTATTATATTGTTGCCCACAGCAGTGAATGAAAGAGAAACCAGCAGGCATTTTGCCTCCCTTGATAAATGTTTTGTTGATTAATAGCCAATCAGCATTGAGCTAAACTGAGTGAGCTCAGCTGTGAATCACATCACAAGCCAAACATCATCGTTTACAGAAAAAATCTTGAATGCATCTCATTGTGTTGTTGTCTAGCTAGCTAAAATAATCCCTTTCCTATATTAGCCATGAGTGGAGGGAGTTGGACTTGTTGTTTTTATTCTCTGTACTGGACAATGATTATAACAGAGATTACCATAAATTCAACCTGCAATGGAGCAGGTTGAGAGCTTCAAGTTCCTTGTGTCCACATTACCAACAAACTAACATGGTCCAAGCACACCAAGACAGTTGTGAAGAGGGTACGACAAAACCTATTTCCCCTCAGGCGACTGAAAAGATTTGGCATGGGTCCTCAGATCCTCAAAGGGTTCTACAGCTGCACCATCGAGAGCATCCTGACGGGTTGCATCACTGCCTGGTATGGCAACTGATCGACCTCTGACCGCATTACACTATAGA
This sequence comes from Oncorhynchus kisutch, assembly GCF_002021735.2. Taxonomy (NCBI): domain Eukaryota; kingdom Metazoa; phylum Chordata; class Actinopteri; order Salmoniformes; family Salmonidae; genus Oncorhynchus; species Oncorhynchus kisutch. The sequence continues at coordinate 32,767 of NW_022264080.1, read as the reverse complement.
GGGTAGTGGGTACAGCCCAGTACATCACTGGGGCCAAGCTTCCTGCCATCCAGGACCTCTATACCAGGCAGTGTCAGAGGAAGGCCCTAAAACATGTCAAATACCCCAGCCACCCTAGTCATAGACTGTTCTCTCTGCTACCGCACGGCAAGCAGTACCAAAGCACCAAGTCTAGGTTCAAGAGGCTTCTAAACAGCTTCTACCAGCTCTACCTCCAAGCCATAAGACTCCTGAACATCTAGTCAAATGGCTACCAAGACTATTTGCATTGCCCCCCCCTTCCCCCCTTCCCCCCTTACACCACTGCTACTCCCTGGGTTGTCATCTATGTATGCATGGTCACTATAATAACTCTACCTACATGTGACTAATAACATTTGATTTGATTTGAAAATTCATACGTGTGCCCTGGCCTGAGAGGATGGACGGTTCAACATGTAGCTAGATGTAGTAGGCTAATGTTAACTAGCTGGCCTGAGAGGATGGAAGTTCAACATGTATCTGTAGCTAGATGTAGAGGCCTATGTTAACTAGCTGGCCTGAGAGGATGGAAGTTCAACATGTACTGTAGCTAGATGTAGTAGGCTAATGTTAACTAGCTGGCCCTGATGAGGATTGGAAGTTCAACATGACTGTCGGCTAGATGTTTAGGCTAATGTTAACTAGCTGGCCTGGCACATCGTTGCCCATGTCAGGAAGTTATTCGGCCAGCAAGCATTTTATCCAGGTACCTTAGAAGAAAAATAACTAAAATGGTGGTCCTGAAGACAGAGTCATAGATGTGTAGGATACATGAAAGAGGAGGATGGCTTGGTGTTTTCTCTACAAGGGGGAGGTCAACAAAATGTGTTTTCTCTACTCACACACACACACAACACACCATAGGAAAGGCAGAACGATTGAGTTTACAGGAGCCACATTCATATTAGAAACATGACCTTGCTTGACCTGCTGTAGGTCATGTATCTGTCTGTTACAGGTAATATGTTTCGTGGACTTCACAGGACAGATGTTGCTCTCTGGTTTTGGTGATGAAAACAAAGGTGTGGTTGAAATTATTCTGCCACTGTGTCTTCTTATAATCTCGGTTTAAGGCTTATAAATCACCAGTCTAGTACATAACTCACTCTCTCCCTGACCCCAAACCAGTCTAGTACATAACTCACCTCTCTCCCTGACCCCCACCAGTCTAGTACATAACTCAACTCTCTCCCTGACCCCCACCAGTCTAGTACATAACTCAACTCTCTCCCTGACCCCCACCAGTCTAGTAATAACTCAACTCTCTCCCCGACCAAACCAGTCTAGTACATAACTCACCTCTCTCTCTGACCCAAACCAGTCTATACATAACTCAACTCTCTCCCTGACCCCCACCAGTCTAGTACATATAACTCACCTCTCTCCCTGACCCCCACCAGTCTAGTACATAACTCAACTCTCTCCCCGACCCCACCAGTCTAGTACATAACTCAACTCTCTCTCCCCGACCCCACCCAGTCTAGTACATAACTCAACTCTCTCTCCAGTCCCACCAGTCTACGTCACAACTCAACTCTCTCCTCGACCCCCACCAGTCTAGTACATAACTCAACTCTCTCTCCAGTCCCCACCAGTCTACTTCACAACTCAACTCTCTCCTCGACCCCCACCAGTCTAGTACATAACTGAACTCTCTAAAAAGTTAGAGGGAACATTGGTGATGGTGTCATGCATCTGACTGTTGTATATTCAGTGTGTCAATGATTGATTGTTTCTGTCTCTATGTAAATGAAAGAGAGTATATATGATGTATGTATTTAATATTGGTGTAATGTCAGAGTAGGAGAAGGGAGGGGTGTAGATGCTACCACAAATGGAGCCCAAAAGGGTTCTACCTGGAACTAAAAATGGTTCTCCTGTGGGGACCGCGGAAGAATCCTTCTAGGTTCTAGAGAGCACCTTTTATTCAGAGTGTGGGTGTCACGCCCTGACCTTAGAGAGCCTTGTTTTTTCTCTATTTGGTGAGGTCAGGGTGTGACTTGGGTGGGCAAATCTATGTTTCTATTTCTTTGTTGGCCTAGTATGGTTCCCAATCAGAGGCAGCTGTTTATCGTTTCCTCTGATTGGGGATCATACTTAGGCAGCCCTTTTCCCACCTTATATTGTGGGATCTTGTTTTTGTATAGTTGCTGTGTTAGCGCTACAAAACTTTACGTGTCGTTTATCTTTCTTGTTTTTTGGTGATCATTTAATAAATGTATGATGTACACCTACCACGCTGCACCTTGGTCTAATCCATCTTTCAACGAACGTAACAGAAGATCCCACCACAAACGGACCAAGCAGCGTGGTCAGGAGGAGAGGACACGACAGAAACCCGAGAGGCAGATGACGTGGGCGTTGGTGCTGAGGGGTGAGTCCGAGACCGAGGAGGAATTATTGGACCGTTTGAGCGAGGAGTGGTTGGCAGTGGAGAGGAACGAAAGAGTTTGGAGGGGTTGGAGTCTGGACCGTTTGAGCGAGGAGTGGTTGGCAGTGGAGAGGGAGAAAGAGTTTGGAGGGGCTGGAGTCTGGACCGTTTGAGCGAGGAGTGGTTGGCAGTGGAGAGGGACGAAAGAGTTTGGAGGGGTTGGAGTCTGGACCGTTTGAGCGAGTAGTGGTGGGCAGTGGAGAGGGAGAAAGAGTTTGGAGGGGTTGGAGTCTGGAGCAAGACAGTCACTTTGAGGAGCGCGTGACCCTTCAGTTTCACGTACTGTGTCTCCGGTGCGCCTTCACAGTCCAGTGCGTCCTGTGCCAATGATGATCCATGGCATGAAGCCTCCAGTGATGATCCATGGCACGAAGCCTCCAGTGATGATCCATGGCACGAAGCCTCCAGTGATGATCCATGGCACGAAAGCCTCCAGTGATGACCCATGGCACGAAGCCTCCAGTGATGATCCATGGCACGAAGCCTCCAGTGATGATCCATGGCACGAAGCCTCCCAGTGATGATCCATGGCACGAAGCCTCCAGTGATGATCCATGGCACGAAGCCTCCAGTGATGATCCATGGCCCGAAGCCTCCAGTGATGATCCATGGCACGAAGCCTCCAGTGATGATCCATGGCACGAAGCCTCCAGTGATGATCCATGGCCCGAAGCCTCCAGTGATGATCCATGGCCCGAAGCCTCCAGTGATGATCCATGGCCCGGAGCCTCCAGTGATGATCCATGGCCCGGAGCCTCCAGTGATGATCCATGGCACGAAGCCTCCAGTGATGATCCATGGCACGAAGCCTCCAGTGATGAGCCATGGCCCGAAGCCTCCAGTGATGATCCATGGCCCGGAGCCTCCAGTGACGATCCATGGCCCGAAGCCTCCAGTGACGATCCATTGCACAAAGCCTCCAGTGACGATCCATGGCCCGAAGCCTCCAGCGACGATCCACAGTCCGGAGCCTCCAGCGACGGTCCCCAGTCCGGAGCCTCCAGCGACGGTCCCCAGTCCGGAGCCTCCAGCGACGGTCCCTAGTCCGGAGCCTGCAGCGACGGTCCACAGTCCGGAGCCTGCAGCGACGGTCCCCAGTCCGGAGCCTGCAGCGACGGTCCCCAGTCCGGAGCCTGCAGCGACGGTCCCCAGTCCAGAGCCTGCAGCGACGGTCCCCAGTCCGGAGCCTCCAGAGACAGTTCCGGAGTCCGTGACGACGATCTATGGTCCGGAGTCCATGACGACGATCTACGGTCCGGAGTCCGCGACGACGATCTACGGTCCGGAGTGCGCGACGACGATCTACGGTCCGGAGTCCGCGACGACGATCTACGGTCCGGAGTCCCTGACGATGATCCCCACACCGGAGCCTCCACCGAAATGAGATGCCCACCCGACCCTCCCCTATAGGTTCAGGTTTGCGGCCGGAGTCCGCACCTTTGGGAGGGGGAGGGGGAGGGGGGGGGGGGGGTACTGTCACGCCCTGACCTTAGAGAGCCTTGTTTATTCTCTATTGGATTAGGCCAGGGTGTGACTAGGGTGGGTACTCTAGTTTTTGTATATCTATGTTTCTATTTTTTTGTTGGCCTAGTATGGATCCCAATCAGAGGCAGCTGTTTATTGTTGTCTCTGATTGGGGATCATACTTAGGCAGCCCTTTTTCCCACCTTAGATTGTGGGATCATGTTTTTGTATAGTTGCTGTGTTAGCGCTACAAAACTTTACGTGTCGTTTATCTTTCTTGTTTTTTGGTGATCATTTAATAAATGTATGATGTACGCCTACCACGCTGCACCTTGGTCTAATCCATCTTTCAACGAACGTAACAGTAGGCCTATATTGCTGTAGTGGTTCTGTGGTTTTCTGTGAAACGGTTCATTGGTTTTGGTAAGTTAAAAGATCATCAGAAATACTATGAAACATCCCCAAGACAATAATGAAATTGACAAAATCATAAATGTTATGAAATAAAACAAAACTTGTTGATCAAGTGTAGCAATTTGAAATGAAATGACAGTAAAACAACATTGTAGATGATCAAATATTTGAATGAAAGTGTAACATTTACTGGTTGTGATAAAGTGCATTCAGAAAGTATTCAGACCTCTTGACTTTTAACACATTTTGATATGTTACAGCCTTAATGACATCACTATACCCCATAATGACATCACAATACCCCATAATGACATCACTATACCCCATAATGACATCACTATACCCCATAATGACATCACTATACCCCATAACGACATCACTATACCCCATAATGACATCTCTAAACCCCACAATGACATCACTATACCCCATAATGACATCACTATACCCCATAATGACATCACTATACCCATAATGACATCACTATACCCATAATGAAATCACAATACCCCATAATGACATCACTATACCCCATAATGACATCACTATACCCCATAATGACATCACTATACCCCATAATGAAATCACAATACCCATAATGACATCACTATACCCCATAATGACATCACTATACCCCATAATGACATCACTATACCCCATAATGACATCACTATACCCCATAATGACATCACTATACCCCATAATGAAATCACAATACCCCATAATGACATCACTATACCCCATAATGACATCACTATACCCCATAATGACATCACTATACCCCATAATGACATCACTATACCCCATAATGACATCACTATACCCCATAATGACATCACAATACCCCATAATGACATCACTATACCCCATAATGAAATCACAATACCCCATAATGACATCACTATACCCCATAATGACATCACTATACCCCATAATGACATCACTATACCCCATAATGACATCACTATACCCCATAATGACATCACTATACCCCATAATGAAATCACAATACCCCATAATGACATCACTATACCCCATAATGACATCACTATACCCCATAATGACATCACTATACCCCATAATGACATCACTATACCCCATAATGACATCACTATACCCCATAATGACATCACAATACCCCATAATGACCTCACTATACTCCATACTAACATCACTAAACCCCACAATGACATCACTATACCCCATAATGACATCACTATACTCCATACTAACATCACTATACTCCATGCTAACATCACTATACTCCATAATAGGAAACCAAAAACCGGTTTTTAGAAATGTTTGCAAATGTGTAAAAAATAAAAAAATAAAAAAAAGCTACTGAAATATATTCCATTATTCATGCCAGGCTTCCTCCAGATGTGACGCTTATCATTCAGGCCAAAGAATCTTGGTTACTTCAGACCAGAGGATCTTGTTTCTGATGGTCTGAGAGTCTTTAGGTGCCTTGTGGCACCTTTTGGCAAACTCCCAGCGGGCTGTCATGTTCCTTTTACTGAGGAGTGGCTTTTCCGTCTGGCCATTCTACCATAACGGCCTGATTGGTGGAGTTCTGCAGAGATTGTTGTCCTTCTGGAAGGTTCTCTCATCTCCACAGAGGAACACTGGAGCTCTGTCAGGGTGACCACCGGGTTCTTGGTCACCTCCTTGACCAAGGCCCTTCTCCCCCGATTACTCAGTTTGGCCGGTCGACCAGCTCTAGGAAGATTCTTGAAGGCAGAGTTACAAAGAAAAAGACATATCTCAGACTGGCCAATAAAAGATTAAGATGGACAACAGAACACAGACACTGGACAGAGGAACTCTGCCTAGAAGGAGAGCATCCCGGAGTCACCTCTTCACTGTTTACGTTGAGACTGGACAGAGGAACTCTGCCTAGAAGGCCAGCATCCCGGAGTCACCTCTTCACTGTTTACGTTGAGACTGGACAGAGGAACTCTGCCTAGAAGGCCAGCATCCCGGAGTCACCTCTTCACTGTTTACGTTGAGACTGGACAGAGGAACTCTGCCTAGAAGGCCAGCATCCCGGAGTCACCTCTTCACTGTTTACGTTGAGACTGGACAGAGGAACTCTGCCTAGAAGGCCAGCATCCCGGAGTCACCTCTTCACTGTTTACGTTGAGACTGGACAGAGGAACTCTGCCTAGAAGGCCAGCATCCCGGAGTCACCTCTTCACTGTTTACGTTGAGACTGGACAGAGGAACTCTGCCTAGAAGGCCAGCATCCCGGAGTCACCTCTTCACTGTTGACGTTGAGACTGGTGTTTTGCGGGTACTATTTAATGAAGTTGCCAGTTGAGAGACTTGTGAGGCGTCTGTTTCTCAAACTAGGCTCTCTACTGTACATGTCCTCTTGCTCAGTTGTGCACCGGGGCCTCCCACTCCTCTTTCTGTTCTGGTTAGAGCCAGTTTGCACTGTTCTGTGAAGGGAGTAGTACACAGCGTTGTACGAGATCTTCAGTTTCTTGGCAATTTCTCGCATGGAATAGATTTAATTTCTCAGAACAAGAATAGTCTGATGAGTTTCAGAAAAAAGTTATTTGTTTCTGGCCATTTTGAGCCTGTAATCGAATGCACAAATGCTGATTCTCCAGATACTCAACTAGTCTAAAGAAGGCCAGTTTTATTGCTTCTTGTTTTCTAAGTGTTTTCTAATGATCAATTAGACACAACGTGCCATTGGAACACAAGTGGGATGGTTGCTGATAATGTGCCTCTGAACACCTGTGTAGATATTCCATAAAAAATCTGTTTCCAGCTACAATAATAAGGTATAATAAGGTATTTGAGGTAGATATGTACATGAAGGCAGGGTAAAGTGACTAGACATCAGGATAGATAATAATAAGGTATTTGAGGTAGATATGTACATGAAGGCAGGGTAAAGTGACTAGACATCAGGATAGATAATAATAAGGTATTTGAGGTAGATATGTACATGAAGGCAGGGTAAAGTGACTAGACATCAGGATAGATAATAATAAGGTATTTGAGGTAGATATGTACATGAAGGCAGGGTAAAGTGACTAGACATCAGGATAGATAATAATAAGGTATTTGAGGTAGATATGTACATGAAGGCAGGGTGAAGTGACTAGACATCAGGATAGATAATAATAAGGTATTTGAGGTAGATATGTACATGAAGGCAGGGTAAAGTGACTAGACATCAGGATAGATAATAATAAGGTATTTGAGGTAGATATGTACATGAAGGCAGGGTAAAGTGACTAGACATCAGGATAGATAATAATAAGGTATTTGAGGTAGATATGTACATGAAGGCAGGGTAAAGTGACTAGACATCAGGATAGATAATAATAAGGTATTTGAGGTAGATATGTACATGAAGGCAGGGTAAAGTGACTAGACATCAGGATAGATAATAATAAGGTATTTGAGGTAGATATGTACATGAAGGCAGGGTAAAGTGACTAGACATCAGGATAGATAATAATAAGGTATTTGAGGTAGATATGTACATGAAGAACAGAGCAGAAGAAGTATATGATGTAAAAGTGTGTGTGTGTGCATGCTTGTGCGTGCGAGCGTGCGTGTGCGTGCATGCGTGCATGTGTGTGTGTGTGTGCGTGCAAGTAGAAAACACATGTTGCCTCACCCTACTTGTGGAGAAACACCAATGCCATCCTCCATCAATGTAGTGTGAGGAGAGAGGGAGAGGGAGAGGAGGGGGAGAGGAGGAGAGGGGGAGAACAGGGGCAGAGAGGGGGAGAAGATGAGAGGGGCAGAATAGGAGAACAGAGGGGGAGAATAGGAGGGGGAGAATAGGAGGGGGAGGAGAGAGGGGGAGAAGATGAGAAGAGAGGGGGGTTGAAGAGAGGGGGAGAATAGGAGGGGGAGAAGAGGAGAGTTGGAAAAGAGGAGATGGTGAGAAGAGAGGAGAGGGGAGAAGAGGAGAGAGGGAGGGGAGGAGAGGGGGAGAAGAGGAGAGGGGGAGGGGAGGAGAGGGGGGAGAAGAGGAGAGGAGAGGGGGAGAAGAGGAGAGTGGGGAGAAGAGGAGAAGAGAGAAGAGAAGATGAGGTGGAGAAGAGACGAGAAGAGGAGAAAGGCAGATGAGGAGAGGGGGTAGCAGCTGACATTGGGGAGAGGAGAGGGGGAGGAGCAGAGATGGGGGAGGAGAAGGGGGAGAAGAGGATGAGAAGAGAGGGGGAGAAGAGGAGAAGAAATGGGGAGGAGAGGAGAAGAGAGGGGAGAAGAGAGGAGGAAAGGGGAGGAAAGTGGAGAGGAAGGGAGTGGAGAGGAGAGGGAGGGGGGAGAAGAGAAGAGGAGAGGGGGGAAGAGAAGTTGAGGAGAGGAGAGGGGGAGAAGAGGAGACGAGGGAAGGAGGGGGGGAGTAGAGGTAAGGGAGGAGAGGGGAGAAGAGATGAGCAGAGAGAGGGAGAAGAGGAGACGAGAGGGGGAGAAGAGGAGAAGAGGAAAGGAGGGGGGAGTAGAGGAAAGGGAGGAGAGGGGAGAAGACAAGAAGGGGAGAAGAGGAGGTAAGAAGAGGAGAGGGGGGAGAAGAGAAGAGAACAGGGTAGGGGAGAAGAGGGGGAGAGGGGGAGGAGAGGAGAGGGAGAAAGGGGGACAGGGAGAGGAGAGGGGGAGAGGGGGGGAGGAGGAGAGGAGAGGAGATGAGAAGAGAGGAGAGGAGTTGGGGGATAATGAAAGGTGGCATCCTATGATGTTGCCATGTTGAAAGTCACTGTTAAGGCCATTCTAATGCCAGTGTTTGTCTATGGAGATTGCATGACTGAGTGCTTGATTTATATATCTGTCAGGAAGGGGTGTGGCTGAAATAGAATCCACTAAATTAATCCACTCAGAGGACTATCAAATCTGTCATCAAATCACATTTATTTATTTATTTACTTCTTATATCAGCTGATGTCACAAAGTGCTGTACAGAAACCTAAAACCCAAGATGTTCAAACGTTCATAGACGACCAGCAGGGTCAAATAATAATAATCACAGTGGTTGTCCAGGGTGCAACAGGTCAGCACCTCAGGAGTAAATGTCAGTTGGCTTTTCATAGCCGGTCATTCAGAGTATCTCTACCGCTCCTGCTGTCTCTGGAGAGTTGAAAACAGCAGGTCTGGGACAGGAAGCACCTCCGGTGAACAGGTCAGGGTTCCATAGCCGCAGGAAGAACAGTTGAAACTGGAGCAGCAGCACGACCAGATGGGGACAGCATTTGAAGGGGTGTCCACATACTTTGGTATATATAGTGTATGTACACATGGGTGTTGTTGCACCATACCAACGATAAGCCTGTCTTCCCCATCACATCATGAAAGGTCATGTTGATGTTCATTTAACCTCTGCCTCTCTCTTCCTCTGACTCCTCTCTTTCTCCTCTGTCTCTTTCTCTCTCTTTCTCCTCTGTCTCTCTCTTTCGCCTCAGATCTCCAGGCTCAAAGCGTCAGACAACTAGGTAGGTAGAGTATAAATCTACAGTGATTATAGCAGTTCAATATTAGTCAACTTTATTATCCCACATGGAGAAATTCATGTGTCCATACAAACCATTCTAAACCCCAATAACAAGTAGTGTTTTATGGTACTAATACTTGTCAACCACAAAGCATCACTGCTGTTAGAATAACAGAATCACTGTCATCATCTGTCCTCACCACTGTGTTTTCCTCTCTGCTGTTTACAGCTGAAGACTCAGTCAGACTGGTGAATGGGACCACTTCCTGTTCTGGGACAGTGGAAGTCTTCTATGAAGGAGAGTGGTTGGGTCTATGTTTTAGGTGGTGGAGAATGATGAGAGATGCTAAGATTGTGTGTAGAGAGCTGGACTGTGGGAATCCTGTAGCTGAATCTAGAGGACCTCTGTTTGTAGATGGAAGAAGAGGAGTCACGATGTGGAGATGTAGGAGAGATGAGTCTTCTATTAGATGGTGTAACATCAAAGGAGGACCTGGTGTCTGTGATGGTGGATATTATCGTCATGTGACCTGTTCAGGTAAGAGACTGGTCATATTGAGAGATTTATTTATACATTATACAATATTACCATGTATCATGTTTTATGTGTTTTTATTTCATTTAAATAGAGGGAGAGATGTCAGATGTATTTAAACATTATATTTGTGTTTGTCATATTGGTTTATGGGAGATGTTCATGGGCAGATCATTGTAGTTCAGATGGTACTGAAGTGAAGCTGCCTAATGGATGTCCAGCTGTTTATTTTCTATAAAGTGAAGTGAACTTATTCCTGTCTCCTACCTGCATTATTCCCAACCCGATCCTGAGTGACTAAGAACCCATTTCTACCTCTTACAGTATCAAACATAGCAAACTACTATCTTTTATCCAACATATTTGTGTTTAGTCCTTGACAGTGTCGTCAACAAAACTGATTGAATGTTCAACCAACTCTTTTTCTCCAGAGTCTGTGCGGCTTGTGGATGGAGCTGGTCTCTGCTCTGGGAGAGTGGAGGTGAAGTCCAATCAGTCCTGGGCCTCAGTGTGTGAAGCTGACTTTGACCGGCAGGATGCAGAGGTAGTCTGTGGGGAGCTTGGCTGTGGGGTTCCTGCAGCTCTACAGGGGGGGCTCTATGGAGAAGGTGGGGGTCAGACCTGGGATAAAGAGTTCCAGTGTAAAGGCAAAGAGTCCCTTCTCTTGGACTGTGACACCTCAGACAGAGAGAACAACACCTGCCTACCTGGTAATGCTGTTGGACTCACCTGCTCAGGTTAGAAACAGTTTGTCATTCAGTCAACATTGTTTCTCACCTGGAGTGAAGAATATGAGAGACAATATAGGTGTGTTTTAGTGAGAAAATAGTAAGATTACTGTCTCTCTCTTTCTTTTCTCAGAGCCTGATGATGTGAGGCTGGTGGGAGGAGGCAGTCGCTGTGCTGGTGTAGTGGAGGGGTACGACCAGGGAGAGTGGAGGACTGTGGAAGCTGATGACTGGAACCAGGAGAATGTAGCTGCAGTAGTGTGTAGACAGCTGGGTTGTGGCTCCACTGTTTCAGCACTACCTGGAAACACCACTGGAGGGATTAGAGTTTACTGTGAAGGGGATGAGTCTTCACTGAGGGAGTGTTTTAGAAGTTATGATTTCCTTCCTGGACTCACAGTGATCTGCTCAGGTAATAACAACATATTATAATTATATTCAATTGATTTCCTTCATTCATACAACTTCCTCTGCACCTCTCATGATGACTGTTTAACTTGTCAGTCTGCTTTACTAAATAGATCACTCAGTCAAGTAGGAATCAAATACAACTTAAATATCCCAGAATGCTTTGTACATCACATCTAAATGAGGAAAGTAGTTGAGGAGCTACGTTTTCTTTTTCTCTCCTCTTGTTCCAGATGTCCTGCTTCAGCCTGATATCAACATATGTTGTCTCAGTGACTGTAGGCCCACTACTCATGTTGCCCTGTGAGGAAGGGTGGCTGGCACTGTTACATGATGATGTTATTGTCATATCTATAGGAAACTAGTTGAAGAGGTTTATCTTGTTCTCTTTTATTGTTACAGATCTCCTGGTCCAGCCTGATATCTACCTGACTGACCCAATGGGAGGGGTCTTCAGGGGCCACCAGGGGCCTGAGATGTTCAGGGGCTACAACTTCACCATCACCTGCTCCACTCAGCCACAGTACCCAGGAGGCTCCTTCCTCCTCACGTTCACCGGCTCCAACAGAACCCAGACCCAGCCAGCTGTCAATCACTCTGCTGCCTTCCTCTTCCCTGCTGCAGATGACTCCCACCAAGGGAACTACAGCTGTGTTTATGACAATTATGTTTTCTCTCATAACTTCTCCTCTGAGAGTGAGCTCCTCTCCCTCACCATAACAGGTAACTGAACATGAACCAGACTTATAACTTTGTCATTGACAGATTTTCCACAGATCTATGTGATGATGATCAGTCCCCTCATCAAAGGTGTTTCTGTTTGCAGCCTCTCCTCTGCCAGCCTTCATCATCAGACACGTTGTAGTGCTGCTGATCCTACTGACAGCCATCACCACCTCCTACCTGTACTACAAGGTAAAGACATTTACTCAGATGTTACAAGTCATTTAAACTAGAGGGTGAGGAGGGGGAGAGGGAGGGAGAGAGAATGGAGATACTAGAGAGTAAATGTCTGACTGTTGGTGCTGTGTCTCCCTAGCCCACCAGGAGGCAGAAGAGAGTGAACAGGGTGAGCAGCATGGATCTTTATGTCAATGCCATGGAGATGGTCTCTCTGAGCTCCAGAGCTGAAGCTGGACCGGGAGAGGAGAGAGCAGCCCAGGGGACGGAGTAGGAGTAGAATGAAGCTGAATTTTAATAATAAGTTCAGAATTAGTTTCTCTTTCTAAAACCTTGGAAGAAATCTAAAAGAAGTGACTGCAACCACCATTATTCATTTAGTTTGGTTTTTACCACCAGAGTAACATGGGATTTAGGTAACATGGGGTTTGGGTAACATGGGGGTTTGGGTAACATGGGGGTTTGGGTAACATGGGGGTTTGGGTAACATGGGGTTTGGGTAACATGGGGTTTTGGGCAACATGGGGTTTGGGTAACATGGGATTTTGGGTAACATGGGGTTTTGGTAACATGGGGTTTGGGTAACATGGGTTTTTGGGTAACATGGGGTTTGGGTAACATGGGATTTTGGGTAACATGGGGTTTTGGGTAACATGGGGTTTTGGTAACATGGGGTTTGGGTAACATGGGGGTTTGGGTAACATGGGGGTTTGGGTAACATGGGGTTTTGGTTACATGAGGTTTTGGTAACATGGGGTTTTTGGGTAACATGGGGTTTGGGTAACATGGGATTTTGGGTAACATGGGGTTTGGATAACATGGGGTTTGGGGGTAACATGGGGGTTTGGGGTAACATGGGGTTTGGGGTAACATGGGGTTTGAGGCAACATGTGGTTTTGGGAAAAATGGGATTTGGGGTAACATGGGGTTTGAGTAACATGGGGTTTGGGGGAACATGTTGTTTGGGTAACATGGGGTTTTGTTAACATGGGATTTCGGTAACATGGGATTTTGGTAACAATCGGTATTTAATTATTTTAAGAGAGTAGCTCAATTACGTCTGTTTCATGTTCCAGTATTGCTTCTTATCTTAGTGTCTCTTAGATTCTTTATCTTATTTAGTGTCTCTTAGATTCTTTATCTTATTTAGTGTCTCTTAGATTCTTTATCTTATTTAGTGTCTCTTAGATTCTTTATCTTATTTAGTGTCTCTTAGATTCTTTATCTTATTTAGTGTCTCTTAGATTCTTTATCTTATTTAGTGTCTCTTAGATTCTTTATCTTATTTAGTGTCTCTTATATTCTTTATCTTATGTAGTGTCTCTTAGATTCTTTATCTTATTTAGTGTCTCTTAGATTCTTTATCTTATTTAGTGTCTCTTAGATTCTTTATCTTACTTAGTGTCTCTTAGATTCTTTATCTTATTTAGTGTCTCTTAGATTCTTTATCTTATTTAGTGTCTCTTAGATTCTTTATCTTATTTAGTCTCTTAGATTCTTTATCTTGAAGTGTTTCCATTATTAGTCCAGGTATTATTATAATCATCTGTTCATTCTTTGTATTTTTAAACATTTTTTAATAAAGGGGTTTGTTGTTGTTTACCTCTCATGATGTTATTGATTATAAATGTTATGATATTGATTATTGATTATGAAGTAGATTATTGTTGTGATGTTGGTCTCTAAACTGCCATGTAATCAACTGAATGCTTTTAATCAAATTACAGGCTGTCAGTCTTGTGTGATTTAATTATTAGACAGACTACAACATACAGTATGAATTAACTGAGATCAGTCTGTGTGATTTAATTATTAGACAGACTACAACATACAGTATGAATTAACTGAGATCAGTCTGTGTGATTCCCCTCTTGGACAGACTACAACATACAGTATGAATTAACTGAGATCAGTCTGTGTGATTCCCTTCTTGGACAGACTACAACATACAGTATGAATTAACTGAGATCAGTCTGTGTGATTCCCCTCTTGGACAGACTACAACATACAGTATGAATTAACTGAGATCAGTCTGTGTGATTCCCCTCTTGGACAGACTACAACATACAGTATGAATTAACTGAGATCAGTCTGTGTGATTCCCCTCTTGGACAGACTACAACATACAGTATGAATTAACTGAGATCAGTCTGTGTGATTCCCCTCTTGGACAGACTACAACATACAGTATGAAGTAACTGGTCATACATTTGGCAGGAGGTTAGGAAGTGCATCTCAGTTTCCACCTCATGTTGTGGGCTGTGTGCACATAGCCTGTCTTCTCTGGAGAGCAAGGTACTGACCTGTATATAGTCCTGCTATTGTTATTTTACTGTTGCTCTTTAATTACTTTTTACTCTTTAATTACTTGTTACAGGCCAACCCAAGTGGTACTGTTCAGTAGGATAATAGTAGACCAACCCAAGCTGTACTGTTCAGTAGGATAATAGTAGACCAACCCAAGTGGTACTGTTCAGTAGGATAATAGTAGACCAACCCAAGCTGTACTGTTCAGTAGGATAATAGTAGACCAACCCAAGCTGTACTGTTCAGTAGGATAATAGTAGACCAACCCAAGTTGTACTGTTCAGTAGGATAATAGTAGACCAACCCAAACTGTACTGTTCAGTAGGATAATAGTAGACCAACCCAAGTTGTACTGTTCAGTAGGATAATAGTAGACCAACCCAAGCTGTACTGTTCCGTAGGATAATAGTAGACCAAGTACAGGCACTTAGCACTATTGTTGGATTAGCAGTGTTTATATAGTACAGGCACCTAGCACTATTGTTGGATTAGCAGTGTTTATATAGTACAGACACCTAGCACTATTGTTGGATTAGCAGTGTTTATATAGTACAGACACCTAACACTATTGTTGTATTAGCAGTGTTTATATAGTACAGACACCTAGCACTATTGTTGGATTAGCAGTGTTTATATAGTACAGACACCCAGCACTATTGTTGGATTAGCAGTGTTTATATAGTACAGACACCTAGCACTATTGTTGGATTAGCAGTGTTTCTGTAGTACAGGAACAACAGTAGTGATACATGGTTAGGTAGGACACAAGATATATATTATATAGGAACAACAGTAGTGATACATGGTTAGGTAGGACACAAGATATCTGTTAGATAGGAACAACAGTAGTGATACATGGTTAGGTAAGACACAAGATATCTGTTAATAGGAACAACAGTAGTGATACATGGTTAGGTAGGACACAAGATATCTGTTAATAGGAACAACAGTAACGTTATTGATACAAACCCTCAATGTGAAGTGATATTAATCCATAAATACAGAGCACAAGTACAACCCTTTTATATAAACCTTTTAAGGTAGTAAGAAAATAAACATTCACTTAATATTTCAATAAGTCCCCTGCTAGTAAATCACCTGCTGGTAATAACTAGCGGGACATTGTAGTGCAGAGACCAACGGTGCTCGTTAGCTCGTCATTAACACGGCTAGCTAAGACAGCAACAACTTGGTTACCTGGCTGAAATAGGTCTTCAATTCATGAACGGCTAAATAAATATCTACAGAGCCACATTCGCTATTGCCTTTAGGATATATGAACCAGTTTTCCAAAACCACTATTGTGTTATACAGTTTGAAACAGTGTTTATGTCCAGAGGAAGAGGACTCCAACCTGCTCTCAGAATATCTGTCAGACTGAGGAGCGGGCAGACCAACTTCCCAAATAGGGGAGAAGCACTCAAAACACACTAGTTGTTCTTTCAAAGGAAATTATACAAAAATGGTAAGTCCGAAGACCTCTCGTATTATCAACATTACTACAATGGCAGCAAATATCTTAATGAATTCAGTAACACATAATGAAAGGAAACGTTATTTATATCACCCCTTTTCCCGAGGTGAATGGTTTCACCCACTACTCTCCCGGAACTGAGGCTTTGACATCAACAGTTTCACTTTGTTCCACCTTTGGTGAGCAAAACAGCTAATAACGTAGCTAAATACTGACATTATCCTCAATCGAGATATCTGTTCATATCTAAATACATGGCTCTGCTTTGGTCTATTCCATTGATATTGTCAAACTGAACATTACATTGAACATGTGAGTCATTTAGCAGACGCTCTTATCCAGAGAGACTTACAGTAGTGACTGGATACATTTCCATACGTTACATTGGCAGGACAATTCCATTAGTAGTTGGGAGGAGAGCAGAAACAGCCTAACACCTCCACTGATACTGTGTAACCTGTCTGCAGTCAAGCAGCCATCCAGACTGAAGTGAAGGCCTTGTTACAGAATGAAAACACCTTCTCTTTCGTCGGCATGGCAACCTGGAAACATGTCAGCGGCGTCACAATGTTGCACAACAGCAGCAGAACATTGGATGGAGGGTCATTGTATCATTACACAGTGTCCCTGTCTATTCTACTGTATTGGTACATGTGGTGTTACAATACATTAGAAGATCTGTAGACGGCAGCATTGAAACAATTTACAACACATCGTCAACTAGCAACCTACTCTGTTTCAGTGCTAACTGTTTAAGGGAGTAAGCCATTCTCCATTCTAGCACCATACGTTCTGTTGTTTACTGATCTCCTCTCCATTCTAGCACCATACGTTCTGTTGTTTATTGATCTCCTCTCCATTCTAGCACCATACGTTCTGTTGTTTACTGATCTCCTCTCCATTCTAGCACCATACGTTCTGTTGTTTACTGATCTCCTCTCCATTCTAGCACCATGCGTTCTGTTGTTTACTGATCTCCTCTCCATTCTAGCACCATACGTTCTGTTGTTTACTGATCTCCTCTCCATTCTAGCACCACACGTTCTGTTGTTTACTGATCTCCTCTCCATTCTAGCACCATGCGTTCTGTTGTTTACTGATCTCCTCTCCATTCTAGCACCATACGTTCTGTTGTTTACTGATCTCCTCTCCATTCTAGCACCACACGTTCTGTTGTTTACTGATCTCCTCTCCATTCTAGCACCATGCGTTCTGTTGTTTACTGATCTCCTCTCCATTCTAGCACCATACGTTCTGTTGTTTACTGATCTCCTCTCCATTCTAGCACCATATGTTCTGTCGTTTACTGATCTCCTCTCCATTCTAGCACCATACGTTCTGTTGTTTACTGATCTCCTCTCCATTCTAGCACCACACGTTCTGTTGTTTACTGATCTCCTCACCATTCTAGCACCATACGTTCTGTTGTTTACTGATCTCCTCTCCATTCTAGCACCATACGTTCTTCAGAAGCTGGACAGCATATGAATAGAATCCATCTTCTCTCACCTTCTCCCCTCAAGACCAACATCACACAAGATGCTTCAGAATAACAACAACAAGAAGCTGGTGAAGTTGCTACCCAACAGTAACAACCATGACAACAACAACAACAAGCTGGTGAAGTTGCTACCCAACAGGAACAACCATGACAACAACAATAAGCTGGTGAAGTTGCTACCCAACAGGAACAACCATGACAACAACAACAACAAGCTGGTGAAGTTGCTACCCAACAGGAACAACCATGACAACAACAACAACAAGCTGGTGAAGTTGCAACCCAACAGGAACAACCATGACAATAACAACAACAAGCTGATGAAGTTGCTACCCAACAGGAACAACCATGACAATAACAACAACAAGCTGATGAAGTTGCTACCCAACAGGAACAACCATGACAACAACAACAAGCTGACAATGCCACCAGCCATACTGCTCGTTCTGTGCATGATTTCCTGCAAGACAGGAATACCAGTGTTTTGCCAAGGCCAGCGAAGAGCCAGGATCTCAGTCCCATTGAGCACGTCTGGGACCTGTTGGATAGGAGGGTGAGGGCTAGGGCCATTCCCCCCAGAAATGTCTGGGAACTTGCAGGTGCCTTGGTGGAAGAGTGGGGTAACATCCCACAGCAATAACTGGTAAATCTGGTGCAGTCCATGAAGAAATGCACTGCAGTACTTAATGCAGCTGGTGGCCACACCTGATACTGCCTGTTACTTTTAATTTTGACCCCCTCCCCCCTTTGTTCAGGGACACATTATTCCATTTCTGTTAGTCACATGTCTGTGGAACTTGTTCAGTTTATGTCTTAGTTGTTGAATCTTGTTATGTTCAAACAAATATTTACGCATGTTAAAGTTTGCTGAAAATTAACGCAGTTGACAGTGAGGACGTTTCTTTATTTGCTGAGTTTAGTTCTTACTGACAGACTGAGTTGGTAGAAGGAGACGGGGGAGGAGGGAGAGAGAGATGAGAGAGAGATAGATAGGACTTATTGACAGACTGAGTTGGTAGAAGGAGACAGGGGAGGAGGGAGAGAGAGAGAGAGATAGGACTTATTGACAGACTGGGTTGGTAGAAGGAGACAGGAGAGGAGAGAGAGATGAGAGAGAGATATAACTTATTGACAGACTGGGTTGGTAGAAGGAGACAGGAGAGGAGGGAGAGATGAGAGAGAGAGATATAACTTATTGACAGACTGGGTTGGTAGAAGGAGACAGGAGAGGAGAGAGGGAGAGATGAGAGAGAGATAGGACTTATTGACAGACTGAGTTGGTAGAAGGAGACAGGAGAGGAGGGAGAGATGAGAGAGAGATAGGACTTATTGACAGACTGAGTTGGTAGAAGGAGACGGGAGGAGAGAGAGATGAGAGAGAGATAGGACTTATTGACAGACTGAGTTGGTAGAAGGAGACAGGAGAGGAGGGAGAGAGATATAACTTATTGACAGACTGAGTTGGTAGAAGGAGACAGGAGAGGAGGGAGAGAGATATAACTTATTGACAGACTGAGTTGGTAGAAGGAGACAGGAGAGGAGGGAGAGAGATATAACTTATTGACAGACTGAGTTGGTAGAAGGAGACAGGAGAGATGAGAGAGAGATATAACTTATTGACAGACTGAGTTGGTAGAAGGAGACAGGGGAGGAGAGAGATGAGAGAGATATGACTTATTGACAGACTGAGTTGGTAGAAGGAGACAGGAGAGGAGGGAGAGAGATATAACTTATTGACAGACTGAGTTGGTAGAAGGAGACAGGGGAGGAGGGAGAGAGAGATGAGAGAGAGATATAACTTATTGACAGACTGGGTTGGTAGAAGGAGACAGGAGAGATGAGAGAGAGATATAACTTATTGACAGACTGAGTTGGTAGAAGGAGACAGGGGAGGAGAGAGAGATGAGAGAGATATGACTTATTGACAGACTGAGTTGGTAGAAGGAGACAGGGGAGGAGAGAGAGATGAGAGAGAGAGATAGGACTTATTGACAGACTGAGTTGGTAGAAGGAGACAGGGGAGGAGAGAGAGAGATAGGACTTATTGACAGACTGAGTTGGTAGAAGGAGACAGGCGAGGAGAGAGAGAGATGACTTATTGACAGACTGAGTTGGTAGAAGGAGACAGGGGAGGAGAGAGAGATGAGAGAGATAGGACTTATTGACAGACTGAGTTGGTAGAAGGCGACAGGGGAGGAGGGAGAGAGAGATGAGAGAGAGAGATAGGACTTATTGACAGACTGGGTTGGTAGAAGGAGACAGGGGAGGAGAGAGAGAGATGAGAGAGATAGGACTTATTGACAGACTGAGTTGGTAGAAGGAGACAGGGGAGGAGGGAGAGAAAGACTGACATTTCAACCAACTGACTATATTTGTATCACTGACTTCACACCAGTGATGTCATCATAACCAGTAACCTGTTCCTCTCTTGTCCCAGCCCAGCCTGACCCTGACATATAGCATCAGGCTGTTGAGTTGACTTGGTAACAGACCTCTAGCTTCTACACCACATCCCCCCTTCTCCTGCTCTAACATGAGACCTCATCAGTACTCATTTTGGGTGCTGGTACTGTTTATATTTAGGTGCTGGAACATTAAGCCAATATTCTATAAGAGGTGAACTCAAGCAGTAGAAAGTTAGAGTTGATATTATAGGACACTATGTGAAATGTTGCTGCTCTGTCAGCAGTTTCCTGTGGACTTTTTCAGTTTGCTGTAGTGTGTTCAACCACTGATCCAAGATAAGTTGCTAAGAAGTTTATCTCACATCAAAGACCCAACGAACGAATGACATAGAAGTCATATAGCCGAGCAGCACGTTCCAGTCTTCAGTCCTCTCTACATGACAGTGACTTGTGTATGTCAGTGGAGCCCCAGTTAGAGACAGGCATGATACCTGCAGTGGTACTGATGACCCTGTTGTGGAGCACAGGTAGGATGCTCTTATACTGCTATACACTTGTGACAGTTACTGAGATATGATTTGATATTGTTAGATACATTATAATTTGCAGGGTTAGTAAAATAACATGCAACTGGAAGCAGACAGTAAACATGTGTCTCAAAGCAGGACAATGATGTGATCACCTGTAAATGTACTTTACTGTAGCCTAACTGTCCATCTGGGGACAGGCACTAATGTCAGTTAAGTTGTGATGGTGTCCTGCATCTGACTGTTGTATATTCAGTGTGTCAATGATTGATTGTATCTGTCTCTATGTAAATGAATGAGAGTATATAGGTTGTATTATATATTATATTGGTGTTATGTTAGAGTAGGAGAAGGGAGGGGTGTAGATGATAGAGGTCTATGAGCTGAGTCAAGATCAACAGGTTCAACACTATATGTCAAGAAGTGAGAGAGAACGAGAGAGAGATGGAATAGAGAGGAGGGGTGGGGAGAGAGATTTGAGGAGGAGGAGAGAGAGAGAGGAGGGTAGGGAGAGAGGACGGTAGGGGAGAGAGAATGGAAGGGGAGGGGGAGATGGGAGGGGAGGGGAGAGAGAATGGGAGGGGAGATGAGAGGGGAGGGCATAGAGCAAGATAGGAGAGAGAGAACATGTTTGAGGAGAGAGGAGAGGAGAGTAGAAGAGAGAGGAGGGTAGGAGAGAGAGAAGGGGTAGGGGAGAGAGGAGGGTAGGGGAGAGAGGAGTGGTAGGGGAGAGTGGAGGGGAGGGGAGAGAGAAGGGGGAGGGGAGAGAGGAGGGGAGGGGAGAGAGAAGGGTAGGGGAGAGAGGAGGGTAGGGGAGAGAGGAGGGGGAGGGGATAAAGGAGGGAAGGGGAGAGAGGAGGGTAGGGGAGAGAGGAGTGGGAGGGGAGAGTGGAGGGGAGGGGGAGGGGAGAGAGAAGGGGGAGGGGAGAGAGGAGGGGAGGGGAGAGAGGAGGGGAGGGGAGAGAGAAGGGTATAGGAGAGAGGAGGGTATGGGAGAGAGAAGGGTAGGGGAGAGAGGAGGGTAGGGGAGAGAGGAGGGTAGGGGAGAGAGAAGGGTAGGGGAGAGAGGAGGGTAGGGGAGAAAAGGAGGGAAGGGGAGAGAGGAGGGTAGGGGAGAGAGGAGGGTAGGGGAGAGAGGAGGGTAGGGGAGAGAGAAGGGTAGGGGAGAGAGGAGGGTAGGGGAGAAAGGAGGGAAGGGGAGAGATGAGGGTAGGGGGAAAAGGAGGGTAGGGGAGAGAGGAGGGTAGGGGAAAAAGGAGGGTAGGGGAGAAAGGAGGGAAGGGGAGAGAGGAGGGTAGGGGAGAGAGGAGGGTAGGGGAGGGTGGAGGGTAGAGGAGAGAGGAGGGTAGGGGAGAAAGGAGGGAAGGGGAGAGAGGAGGGTATAGGAGAGAGGAGGGTAGGGGAGGGTGGAGGGTAGAGGAGAGAGGAGGGTAGGGGAGAAAGGAGGGAAGGGGAGAGAGTAGGGGAGGGGAGAGAGAAGGGTAGGGGAGAGAGGAGGGTAGGGGAGAGAGGAGGGTAGGGGAGAGAGGAGGGTAGGGGAGAAAGGAGGGAAGGGGAGAGAGGAGGGTAGGGGAGAGAGGAGTGGGAGGGGAGAGTGGAGGGGAGGGGAGGGGAGGGAGAGAGAAGGGGGAGTGGAGAGAGGAGGGAGGGGAGAGAAGGGTATAGGAGAGAGGAGGGTATAGGAGAGAGAAGGGTAGGGGAGAGAGGAGGGTAGGGGAGAGAGGAGGGTAGGGGAGAGAGAAGGGTAGGGGAGAGAGGAGGGTAGGGGAGAAAAGGAGGGAAGGGGAGAGAGGAGGGTAGGGGAGAGAGGAGGGTAGGGGAGAGAGAAGGGTAGGGGAGAGAGGAGGGTAGGGGAGAAAAGGAGGGAAGGGGAGAGAGGAGGGTAGGGGAGAGAGGAGGGTAGGGAGAGAGGAGGGTAGGGGAGAGAGAAGGGTAGGGGAGAGAGGAGGGTAGGGGAGAAAGGAGGGAAGGGGAGAGATGAGGGTAGGGGGAAAAGGAGGGTAGGGGAGAGAGGAGGGTAGGGGAAAAAGGAGGGTAGGGGAGAAAGGAGGGAAGGGGAGAGAGGAGGGTAGGGGAGAGAGGAGGGTTAGGGGAGGGTGGAGGGTAGAGGAGAGAGGAGGGTAGGGAGAAAGGAGGGAAGGGGAGAGAGGAGGGTATAGGAGAGAGGAGGGTAGGGGAGGGTGGAGGGTAGAGGAGAGAGGAGGGTAGGGGAGAAAGGAGGGAAGGGGAGAGAGTAGGGGAGGGGAGAGAGAAGGGTAGGGGAGAGAGGAGGGTAGGGAGAGAGGAGGGTAGGGGAGAGAGGAGGGTAGGGGAGAAAGGAGGGAAGGGGAGAGAGGAGGGTAGGGGAGAGAGGAGTGGGGAGGGGAGAGTGGGAGGGGAGGGGAGGGGAGGGAGAGAGAAGGGGGAGTGGAGAGAGGAGGGGAGGGGAGAGAAGGGTATAGGAGAGAGGAGGGTATAGGAGAGAGAAGGGTAGGGGGAGAGAGGAGGGTAGGGGAGAGAGGAGGGTAGGGGAGAGAGGAGGGTAGGGGAGAGAGAAGGGTAGGGGAGAGAGGAGGGTAGGGGAGAAAAGGAGGGAAGGGGAGAGAGGAGGGTAGGGGAGAGAGGAGGGTAGGGGAGAGAGAGAAGGTAGGGGAGGGAGAGAGGAGGGTAGGGGAGAAAGGAGGGAAGGGGAGAGAGGAGGGTAGGGGAAAAAGGAGGGTAGGGGAGAGAGGAGGGTAGGGGAAAAAGGAGGGTAGGGGAGAAATGAGGGAAGGGGAGAGAGGAGGGTAGGGGAGAGAGGAGGGTAGGGGATAAAGGAGGGAAGGGGAGAGAGGAGGGTAGGGGAGAGAGGAGGGTAGGGTGAGAGAAGGGTATAGGAGAGAGGAGGGTAGGGGAGGGTGGAGGGTAGAGGAGAGAGAATGGTGGAGGAGAGAGAGAGGATGGAGATATACGAGGGGACAGAAGACAGGAGGAGAGAAATGAGATGTCAACAGAGATAGGGAGAGCAAGAAGGAGGGGAGATGGAGGGAGATTCAACAGAGATAGGGCTGACAGACTAACATGCAGCCAACTGAATATCTTGTCTTTACTGACTTCTCACCAGTGATGTCATCATAACCAGCAACCTTTTCCACTCTTGGTCCGGCTCAGCTTGACCCCTGACCTCTGAAATTAATGATTTATAAAACTGACAAAAGCAAAAGTATTAAATTAGATTTAATCTCATCTGCAAAGAGAGTTACACATTTGCATGGAAGGGGAATGTACACTACATGACCAAAGGTATGTGGACACCTGCTCATCTAACATCTCATTCCAAAATCATGGGCATTAATATGGAGTTGGTCCCCATTGCTGCTATAACAGCCTCCACTGTTCTGCAAAGACTTTCCACTAGATGATGGAACATTGCTGCTATAACAGCCTCCACTGTTCTGCAAAGACTTTCCACTAGATGTTGGAACATTGCTGCGGGGACTTGATTCCATTCAGCCACAACAGCATTAGTGAGGTTGGGCGATTAGGCCTGGCTCAGTCGACGTTTCAATTCATCCCTAAAGGTATTCAATGGGGTTCAGGTCAGGGCTCTGTGAAGGCCAGTAAAGTTCTTCCACATCGTCTCAACAAACTATTTCTGTATGGACCTCGCTTTGTGCACAGGGGCATTGTCATGCTGAAACAGGAAAGGGCCTTCCCCAAACTGTTGCCACAAAGTCACAAAGTTGGAAGCACAGAATAGTCTAGAATGTCATTGTATGCTGTAGCGATTAGATTTCCCTTCAATGAAACTAAGGAGCCTAACCCGATCCATTAAAAACAACCCCAGACCATTATTCCTCCTCCACCAAACTTTACAGTGGGCACAATGCTTTGGGTCAGGTAGCGTTCTCATGGCATCTGCCAAACCCAGGTTTGTGGTACGGACTGCCAGATGGTGAAACGTGATTCATCACTCCAGAGAAAGTGTTTCCACTCCAGCAGACGCTTGGCATTGCACATGGTGATCTTAGGCTTGTGTGCTGCTGCTCTGCTGTAGAAACCCATTTCATGAAGCTCCAGATGAACAGTTCTTGTGCTGAAGTTTCTTCCAGAGGAAGTTTGTGTGTTCAACCACTGATCCAAGATAAGTTGCTAAGAAGTTAATCTCACATCATTGACGTTAGGACATAATGAGAGAGAAGTCATATAGCCTAGCAGTATTTTCCACTCTTCAGTCCTCTCTTCATGACAGTAACCCCAGTTAGAGACAGATATGATACCTGCAGTGGTACTGATGACCCTGTTGT
Source organism: Oncorhynchus kisutch (assembly GCF_002021735.2). Lineage (NCBI taxonomy): Eukaryota > Metazoa > Chordata > Actinopteri > Salmoniformes > Salmonidae > Oncorhynchus > Oncorhynchus kisutch. Next base: position 7,932 of record NW_022264080.1, on the reverse strand, counting down.
GGAGCACAGGTAGGATGCTCTTATACTGATATACACTTGTGACACTTGCTCCACTAGGGCCCTCTCAGTCAGCCGGCTCCACTAGGTTCCTCTCAGTCAGCCGGCTCCACTAGGGCCCTCTCAGCCACCTGCCTCCACTATGGCCCTCTCAGCCACCTGCCTCCACTATGGCCCTCTCAGCCAACCGGCTCCACTAGGGCCCTCTCAGCCACCTGCCTCCACTATGGCCCTCTCAGCCACCTGCCTCCACTATGGCCCTCTCAGCCAACCGGCTCCACTATGGCCCTCTCAGCCAACCGGCTCCACTAGGGCCCTCTCAGCCAACCGGCTCCACTAGGACCCTCTCAGTCAGCCGGCTCCACTAGGGCCCTCTCAGCCACCTGGCTCCACTAGGGCCCTCTCAGCCACCTGGCTCCACTAGGGCCCTCTCAGCCACCTGGCTCCACTAGGTTCCTCTCAGCCACCTGGCTCCACTAGGGCCCTCTCAGCCACCTGGCTCCACTAAGCTCCTCTCAGCCAGCTGGTGTGTAGGAGAGTGTGAGCTGTGTGTACAACTAGTAGAAGTACAAATGTCGAGGGAAATGAACTAGGAAAGCATAGAATACTATGGTCAGACAGTAGTTCTAGATACTGTGTAGGTTTATTATATTTCCTAGTCAGTAAATATTTAATAATTGTGTAGTTCTAGATACTGTGTCGGTTTATTATATTTCTAGTCAGTAAATATTTAATAATTGTGTAGTTCTAGATACTGTGTGGTTTATTATATTTCCTAGTCAGTAAATATTTAATAATTGTGTAGTTCTAGATACTGTGTGGGTTTATTATATTTCTAGTCAGTAAATATTTAATAATTGTGTAGTTCTAGATACTGTGTGGGTTTATTATATTTCTAGTCAGTAAATATTTAATAATTGTGTAGTTCTAGATACTGTGTGGGTTTATTATATTGTCACCCATAGCATTGGTGTCCTGTATGACAGAGTCATAGACATGTAAGATACATGAAAGAGGAGGATGGCGTTGATGTTTCTCTACAGGGGGAGTCAACATGTGTTTTCTACCTGTCTACCTGTCTAGTACCCCCACCTGTCTAGTACAGAACTCAACCCTCTACCTGACCCCACCTGTCTAGTACCCCCACCTGTCTAGTACCCCCACCTGTCTAGTACAGAACTCAACCCTCTACCTGACCCCACCTGTCTAGTACCCCCACCTGTCTAGTACAGAACTCAACCCTCTACCTGACCCCCACCTGTCTAGTACATAACTCAACCCTCTACCTGACCCCACCTGTCTAGTACCCCCACCTGTCTAGTACCCCCACCTGTCTAGTACAGAACTCAACCTTCGCTCTGACCCCCACCAGTCTAGTTCATAACTCAACTCTCTCTCTGACCCCTACCAGTCTAGTACCCCCACCTGTCTAGTACAGAACTCAACCTTCGCTCTGACCCCCATCAGTCTAGTACAGAACTCAACCCTCTACCTGACCCCCACCTGTCTAGTACAGAACTCAACTCTCTCCCTGACCTCCACCTGTCTAGTACAGAACTCAACTCTCTCCCTGACCCCCACTAGTCTAGTGTATTACTCATCTCTCTCCCTGACCCCCACTAGTCTAGTATATAACTAAACTCTCTACCTGACCCCCACCTGTCTAGTACAGAACTCATCTCTCTCCCTGACCCCCACCAGTCTAGTACATAACTCAACTCTCTCCCCGACCCCCACCAGTCTAGTACATAACTCAACTCTCTCCCTGACCCCCACCAGTCTAGTACATAACTCAACTCTCTCCCTGACCCCCACCAGTTTAGTACAGAACTCATCTCTCTCCCTGACCCCCACCAGTCTAGTACATAACTTCAACTCTCTCCCTGACCCCGACCAGTCTAGTACATAACTCAACTCTCTCCCCTGACCCCCACCAGTCTAGTACATAACTCAACTCTCTCCCTGACCCCCACCAGTCTAGTACATAACTCAACTCTCTCCCTGACCCCCACCAGTCTAGTACATAACTCAATTATCTCCAGTCCCCACCTGTCTAGTACATAATCAACTCTCTCCCTGACCCCCACCAGTCTAGTACATAACTCAACTCTCTCCCTGACACCCACCAGTCTAGTACATAACTCAACTCTCTCCCTGACCCCCACCGGTCTAGTACATAACTCAACTCTCTCCCTGACTCCCACCAGTCTAGTACATAACTCAACTCTCTCCAGTCCCCACCAGTCTAGTACATAACTCAACTCTCTCCCTGACCCCCACCAGTCTGGTACATAACTCAACTCTCTCCCTGACCCCCACCAGTCTAGTACATAACTCAACTCTCTCCCTGACCCCCACCAGTCTAGTACATAACTCAATTATCTCCAGTCCCCACCTGTCTAGTACATAACTCAACTCTCTCCCTGACCCCCACCAGTCTAGTACATAACTCAACTCTCTCCCTGACACCCACCAGTCTAGTACATAACTCAACTCTCTCCCTGACCCCCACCGGTCTAGTACATAACTCAACTCTCTCCCTGACTCCCACCAGTCTAGTACATAACTCAACTCTCTCCAGTCCCCACCAGTCTAGTACATAACTCAACTCTCTCCCTGACCCCCACCAGTCTGGTACATAACTCAACTCTCTCCCTGACCCCCACCAGTCTAGTACATAACTCAACTCTCTCCCTGACCCCCACCAGTCTAGTACATAACTCAACTCTCTCCCTGACCCCCACCAGTCTAGTACATAACTCAACTCTCTCCAACACACTTTTATTCCTACCTTTTGTTTGTTTTCATCCCAAGGGAAAGGTTTGGAAACACCTACACATACATTAACACAGAAACAGCACAATTCATCTCATATGACCTAGTAGTCCTGTAGAGCTGTTTAATATCCACACAATATACACTACATTACATCCTCCATATAATTCATCTCATATGACCTAGTCGTCCTGTAGAGCTCTTTAACATCCACACAATATACACTACATTACATCCTCCATATAATTCATCTCATATGACCTAGTCGTCCTGTAGAGCTCTTTAACATCCACACAATATACACTACATTACATCCTCCATATAATTCATCTCATATGACCTGGTAGAACTGTAGAGCTCTTTAACATCCACACAGTATAGCTGGGTCTCCCTGTTCTGTCCCTATGTGTCCACTGCCCTGCAGAGCCCCAACCCAACACATCCCACTCAGCTTTAGGGTCTTAGTGAAACATTCATTATTGGTTTCAGGTGTGTTAGGTCAAGGCCAGAGTGACAACACACAGGACAGCAGACCCCCAGGGCAGGACTGAGCAACCCAGCAGCTATTGAAAACAGGAAGTGGGCATCTTTTCAATACAGACTCCTTTTGTTGTACTGTTTTCAATATAAGACATCCAGACCTTATTCAAGTTGTCCAGTAAACCCTTATAAGAGGTGAACTGAAGCAGTAGAAAGTTAGAGGTGATATTATAGCACACTATATGTGTAACTTTGCTGCTCTGCCAGCAGTTTCCTGTGGAGTTTTTCTAACGTCAGTGTTTCCTGTTGTTATGTGGGTTTAACTGATCTTATCTGCTTAAAAGTTTGTCACGTCATAGATGTGACCTGAGTCAAACTCAACAGGCCTGATGCTATATGTCAGGAAGAGAGAGAGAACGAGAGAGAGAAAGGAGGGGGTAGTGGAGAGAGAGAGAGGAGGGGAGGGGACAGAGGAGAGAGTAGTGGAGAGAGAGAGGAGGGGAGGGCAGAGGAGAGAGTAGTGGAGAGAGAGACGAGGGGAGGGGACAGAGGAGAGAGTAGTGGGGAGAGAGAGAGGAGGGCAGGGGACATAGGAGAGAGTAGTGGAGAGAGAGAGGAGGGGAGGAGACAGAGGAGAGAGTAGTGGAGAGAGAGAGGAGGGGAGGGGACAGGGGAGAGAGTAGTGGAGAGAGAGAGGAGGGGACATAGGAGAGAGTAGTGGAGAGAGAGGAGGGGAGGGGACATAGGAGAGAGTAGTGGAGAGAGAGAGGGAGGGAGGGCAGAGGAGAGAGTAGTGGAGAGAGAGAGGAGGGGAGGGGACAGGCCAAGGGAAGTAGGCGTGATGAGGGTGCTGCAGTGACCCCCAAAAAATACAAGAATTCAAACATTTAAATTGAATCTTTTACTCTTTGGAAAACCATTTCCCCCCTAGCAGTCCAGTACTCTATCAGCGGTTGATAAACCCTTCTGTAGGGAGCCCAAAATAACATTATTTCTATGGGCCTGCATCCTAATCCCTACCTGTAGTCTACCTCCCTCTGGTATAATGCATTTCCACCTCTCACTCCATTAGTGCATTTAAATAATTAATGTCTGGGGACATTTCTGTTAGATTTTGCTGTTCTCCAAATACTACTTTCGAGTTTATAGTAAATTAGCTTCAACTGGTGGAGGGATTCTACACATCCCATTTAGCCATACCCTAGGTTTATCTGTATTTCTACACACCCCATTTTAGCCATACCCTAGGTTTATCTGTATTTCTACACACCCCATTTAGCCATACCCTAGGTTCATCTGTATTTCTACAGCCCCAAACTACTTCCTGACGTGTCAAACACACCGACTGCATCACAGCTGCATAACATTTTACATTATTTTTATTTTCCTCTCCACTGATGCAGGTACCTTTAACACAGCTAGGCAACTATACTGATGCAGGTACCTTTTACACAGCTAGGCAACTATACTGATGCAGGTACCTTTTACACAGCTAGGCAACTATACTGATGCAGGTACCTTTTACACAGCTAGGCAAACTATACTGATGCAGGTACCTTTTACACAGCTAGGCAACTATACTGATGCAGGTCCCTTTACACAGCTAGGGCAACTATACTGATGCAGGGTACCTTTTACACAGCTAGGCAACTATACTGATGCAGGTACCTTTTACACAGCTAGGCAACTATACTGATGCAGGTACCTTTTACACAGCTAGGCAACTATACTGATGCAGGTCCCTTTTACACAGCTAGGCAACTATACTGATGCAGGTCCCTTTTTACACAGCTAGGCAACTATACTGATGCAGGTACCTTTTACACAGCTAGGCAACTATACTGATGCAGGTACCTTTTACACAGCTAGGCAAACTATACTGATGCAGGTACCCTTTACACAGCTGGCAACTATACTGATGCAGGTACCTTTTACACAGCTAGGCAACTATACTGATGCAGGTACCTTTTACACAGCTAGGCAACTATACTGATGCAGGTCCCTTTTACACAGCTAGGCAACTATACTGATGCAGGTACCTTTTACACAGCTAGGCAACTATACTGATGCAGGTACCTTTACACAGCTGGCAACTATACTGATGCAGGTACTTTTACACAGCTAGGCAACTATACTGATGCAGGTACCTTTTACACAGCTAGGCAACTATACTGATGCAGGTACCTTTTACACAGCTAGGCTTACCTTTACACAGCTAGGCAACTATACTGATGCAGGTACCTTTTACACAGCTAGGCAACTATACTGATGCAGGTACCTTTTACACAGCTAGGGCAACTATACTGATGCAGGTACCTTTTACACAGCTAGGTAACTATAACTGATGCAGTACCTTTTACACAGCTAGGCAACTATACTGATGCAGGTACCTTTTACACAGCTAGGCAACTATACTGATGCAGGTCCTTTTACACAAGCTAGACAACTATACTGATGCAGGTACCTTTTACACAGCTAGGCAACTATACTGATGCAGGTACCTTTTTACACAGCTAGCAACTATACTGATGCAGGTACCTTTTGCAGGTGGTCCATATGTGGTTGGACACATGGAGGAGATGCTAGATAAATTAAGTTATGCTAGTTAATACTAGTTAAATGTGGCTAGTTAGCTATAGCTAGCTAAACCTAGCAATGAGGTGTGTGTGAAAGATGCTAGTTACTACCCCTGATAACTTCCCAAATAATAATGTTTAAAAGAGTGTGAGTGTGTATGCAAGATAAATAGTAATGGAAATGGTAGATATACGTTATACATTTTTCACTGAGACATCATGGCCTGTCCATCAATTTAAATCCCAACTTGTAATGAAAGTATAAATATGAAAAAATCCACAATGTATTGGACAGAACTATGAGGTCTAAAGGTCTGGCTTTCCAAGACATTCTGTTCATCTGCAAGCAGACCTGATGATGTAGATGGAGGAGAACCTGTTATTTAAAATGGAAGAATATAACTTCCTGTAGCCTATATAATGTAACAATGACAATAATCCCTTCATATATACTGTAGTTGAAGGTTATTTTAGTGTCATAAAAAGTGTTCATTAAAACAATCAGGATGTTTGGTGGATGGATTTCAGTATAGATGTTCTGCTGTGTATCGAGGTGTTTATATGAAAGTGGTAGATTTGTAATTCTTTACAGAGAACGTTGCGGATTACTTTTCTTTGGGTGACCTCAGTCTTTGACAATTCAGCTACTTTGTTAACAAGTCCTACTGTAATGGTCTGGGTGTAGCTGGTGCAGAGGAGTCAGGACAGTAGAGATGAGTAACACATGTAACTTTACTCAAATATTCCAAAACGTGTCGTAAATACAGAGTCCACAGTAACAGACCAACATACATAAAACAATCCCGCACAAAAACCATGGGGAAAACAGAGGGTTCAATAATGAACATGTCATTTGGAATTGGAACCAGGCGTGTAAAACAAAGACAAAACAAATGGAAAATGAAAAGTGGATCGGCGATGGCTAGAAGGCCGGTGGCGAAGGCTAGAAGGCCGGTGGCGAAGGAGCTAGAATGCTGGGGGCGATGGCAAGAAGGCCGGTGACGTCGCTGCCCGAACAAGGAGTGGGACCGGCTTCTGTGGAGGTTCTAACAGTACCCCCCCCTTGACGCGCAGGGCGATCCGGATGGAGAGGTGGAACTCCCACAGCAACGAAGGGTCCAAAACGTCCTCCACCGACACCGACACCCAGCATCTGTCCTCCGGACCGTACCCCTCCCACTCCACGAGGTACTGAAGCCTTTCGCCCGACGCCTTGAGTCCAGTATGGCTCGAAAAGCATACACCCGGGGCCCCTTCGATGTCCAGAGGGGGTGGAGGAACCACCTGCACCTCAGACTCCTGGAGTGGACCAGCCACCACCAACCTGAGGAGAGACACATGGAACGAGAGGGGTAAATACGGTAATCGGGGGAGATGTAACCTGTAGCAAACCTCGTTCAGTCTCCTCAGGACTTGAATGGCCCCACAATCCGCGGCCCAGCTTCCGGCAGGGCAGGCGGAGGGGCAGGTTCCGGGTCGAGTGCCAGACCGGTGAAATCCCGATGGCGGAGGTGAAAACCTGAGGTAAGGCTGACCGAGACCCCCAGACGTTCCATGAACGCCCTCCAGACCCTTGACGTGAACTGGGACCTCGATCAGACACTATAACCTCTGGCACCCCATAGTGCCGGAAGGTGTGTAAACAGGCGCTCCTCAGTCTGTAGGGCCGTAGGGAGACTGGGAAAAGGAAGGAGACGGCAGGACTTAGAGAACTGATCCACAACGACCAGGACCGTGAGGAGGAAGATCCTCGAGGAAGTCCACCGACAGGGTGAGACCACGGTCATTGTGGAATGGCTAAGGACTGTGGCTCTGTACGTAACGCCCCCTCGATATCCGCGTCCAGCTCCACACTACCGTGCCACCAGGCAAGAGGCCGGAAGTTCGGGTGTGTGATCTATGGACCGCTCCTCTGATCTATGATCAGTGATCATGGATCCGCTCCGTCTCCTCGCTGCCCCGATGTACTCCAGATTGTGGTGGTCATCAGATGAGAAAAGGGTTGTTTAGCCCCTCAGCCAATGTCTCCACACCTCCCAGAGCCTTGACAACAGCCAACCGCTCCCGGCCTCCACATCATAGTTTCGCTCCGTCGGGCTGAGCT
>NW_022264079.1:0-35656 GCF_002021735.2 Oncorhynchus kisutch | reverse complement strand
TCACTCCCTCTTTCACTCTTTACCTTGTATCTTTCCCTCCCTCCTCTCCCTTCATTTACCCCCTCATTCATGTCAACAGTGTGATAGTGGGCCCTTCAGAGAGATGACATCTACAGAGGCAATCGCAACTTCTCTTTCTTACTCCCCCCCTGCAGCAGGTCAGAGTGTATCAGTCTGAATCTACATCACAAGAGGCTGCTGAGGGGTGGAGGCTCATAATAATGTCTGGAACTGAACAAATGGAATGGCATCAAACACATAGTAGTTGATACCATTCCACTTATTCTGCTCCAGCCATTCCCACGAGCCCGTCCTCCCAAATTAAGGTGCCACCAACCTCCTGTGATCTACATGTACCTTGTCTGATGGCTCACAAATTGAATCGGGAGATGGTCATTCTTAATGGGCTGTGTTTTACTGAAACCATTTACATAAAACATGCTCAAGTGGTGCCATATATGACTCTATAAAGAAAGATGTGTTGGTTGGTAGCAGATACATGCTATGGAAGCACAAACAACACAATAATACTGTAATAAGATAGCCGATTACAAACCCCAGAGGAAACTGTTTCACCATTTGGTTTTAACGTGGTCTCCTACTGTACATAATTTAGCCAACTCTTTAATCATCGTCAAGTCATACAGCACACCTTTGCATGACAACCTACTAAATAGGTCCCATATTAAAGGTCATCAATCAGTGAATGACCACACACTGAGAGGAATAAAGCACAAACAGACAGGGACACTACCAGGCAGGCTCATTTGTTTTAAAAGACTGTCCCAGATAACACTAAACGTTCCCATAGCATTGCCTAAAGGTTCTCCTTTGGTTATTTGAAAAACAAATTCCCTGTAACGTTGTGGGAAACAAAATGTGTTAGCTTGGGTGTCAATCTAAGGAGTTAAGTTCTGAAGCAGAGAGAGACCATTCCTTTGGCAGTGATAAGAACATTTAGGATGGATTTAGAAAAATTTGGATGGATGGAAATTTAGTACAGTACAGTAGGCTAATTCCTTAAAAAGTAGTCTAACAGCTGAGCCACGAAGGTCAGAGAGAAGTCCAGAACTTTGAGCTCCTTGAAGACCAGTCAGAGAGAAGTCCAGAACTTTGAGCTCCTTGAAGACCAGTCAGAGAGAAGTCCAGAACTTTGAGCTCCTTGAAGACCAGTCAGAGAGATGTCCAGAACTTTGAGCTCCCTGAAAACCGGTCCAAGAGAAGTCCAGAACTTTGAGCTCCTTGAAGACCAGTCAGAGAGAAGTCCAGAACTTTGAGCTCCTTGAAGACCAGGCAGAGAGAAGTCCAGAATGTTGAGCTCCCTGAAGACCAGTCAGAGAGAAGTCCAGAACTTTGAGCTCCCTGAAGACCGGTCAAAGAGACGTCCAAAACTTTGAGCTCCCTGAAGACCGGTCAAAGAGAAGTCCAGAACTTTGAGCTCCTTGAAGATCAGTCAAAGAGAAGTCCAGAACTTTGAGCTCCTTGAAGACCGGTCAAAGAGACGTCCAGAACTTTGAGCTCCTTGAAGACCAGTCAGAGAGCTAAAAAACCCAGGCGCTGCTAAAGGACAAGACACACCAGTATGCATCACTGCAGAAATATCCCCCTGACTCTGTTCTGCTAAGACACTAAGGGGTGAATCCTAACACTTAGGTGTAATTGTAACTTATCCATGTAGGGAGGGAGGGTTAGTAGGCTGAGGAAAGGACAACGTCTACGTTTGTCACTAACCAATAATTCTACGTTTGTCACTAACCAATAATTCTACGTTTGTCACTAACCAATAATTCTACGTTTGCCACTAACCAATAATTCTACGTTTGTCACTAACCAATAATTCTACGTTTGTCACTAACCAATAATTCTACGTTTGTCACTAACCAATAATTCTACATTTGACACTAACCAATAATTCTACGTTTGACACTAATCAATAATTCTACGTTTGACACTAACCAATAATTCTACGTTTGTCACTAACCAATAATTCTACGTTTGTCACTAACCAATAATTCTACGTTTGTCACTAACCAATAATTCTACGTTTGTCACTAACCAATAATTCTACATTTGACACTAACCAATAATTCTACGTTTGACACTAACCAATAATTCTACGTTTGACACTAACCAATAATTCTACGTTTGTCACTAACCAATAATTCTACGTTTGTCACTAACCAATAATTCTACGTTTGTCACTAACCAATAATTCTACGTTTGTCACTAACCAATAATTCTACGTTTGACACTAACCAATAATTCTACGTTTGACACTGACCAATAATTCTACGTTTGTCACTAACCAATAATTCTACGTTTGTCACTAACCAATAATTCTACGTTTGTCACTAACCAATAATTCTACGTTTGACACTAACCAATAATTCTACGTTTGTCACTAACCAATAATTCTACGTTTGTCACTAACCAATAATTCTAACCGTTTGTCACTAACCAATAATTCTACGTTTGACACTAACCAATAATTCTACGTTTGACACTAACCAATAATTCTATGTTTGCCACTAACCAATAATTCTATGTTTGCCACTAACCAATAATTCTATGTTTGCCACTAACCAATAATTCTATGTTTGCCACTATCCAATAGAGGTGATATGTGTTGGAGCATGTGAATGTACTACCATGCCAAATTATTTTAGGTTGAGAGGCAACAGAGCTGGAAAAACCTTTCTTCTCCTTTTTGTGAAGACCGGACACTGATATAGATGTGAGGAGGGTAAGTACTGTAGCCTGAGGACAACTTCCACTCAGGACACTATATACCTGACCCCTGACCTCTGGAGGTGGAACACAGCACCTAGAACAGCAGATAATGGAACTTTGATGTAACATGGGTTTTATGGAGAAGAACTGTGTAATGGAGGTTTTATGGAAAAGACACAGACATTTAGGGGAGAGTGGGGGTAAGTAAAAATGTATTTATTTATTTTTTTACCCCTTTTTCTCCCCAATTTCGTGGTATCCAATTGTTTAGTAGCTACTATCTTGTCTCATCGCTACAACTCCCGTACGGGCTCGGGAGAGACGAAGGTTGAAAGTCATGCGTCCTCCGATACACAACCCAACCAAGCCGCACTGCTTCTTAACACAGCGCCATTCAACCCGGAAGCCAGCCGCACCAATGTGTCGGAGGAAACACAGTGCACCTGGCAACCTTGGTTAGCGCGCACTGTGCCCGGCCCGCCACAGGAGTCGCTGGTGCGCGATGAGACAAGGATTTCCCTACTGGCCAAACCCTCCCTAACCCAGACGATGCTAGGCCAATTGTGCGAACCCAGAGTCTCTGGTGGCACAGCTAGCTCTGCAGTACAGCGCCCTTAACCACTGCGCCACCCGGGAGGCCAAGTTTAAAAATAATTACATTCAGCATCACTCCATCAAGGGAAATATAGCATTCTTCCTAACTAAGATATATACACATACTGTATTTCTGGATATATATTCATGTGAACATTAGTTTTGAAAACATAGCTTGTCCAAAAAAACTGTTCACTTCACAAAAATGATCCTGGGTATGGGGTAGGTTAAGCCATGGGACAGGGTGAGTTAAGCCATGGAACAGGGTGAGTTAAGCCATGGGACAGGGTAGGTTAAGCCATCGGACAGGGTAGGTTAAGCCATGGGACAGGGTAAGTTAAGCCACGGGACAGGGTAAGTTAAGCCATGGGACAGGGTAAGTTCAGCCATGGGACAGGTTAAGTTAAGCCATGGAACAGGGTAGGTTAGGCCATGGGACAGGGTAGGTTAGGCCATGGGACAGGGCAAGTTAAGCCATGGGACAGGGTAGGTTAAGCCATGGGACAGGGTGAGTTCAGCCATGGGACAGGGTAAGTTAAGCCATGGACAGGGTAAGTTAAGCCATGGGACAGGGTACGTTAAGCCATGGGACAGGGTAGGTTAAGCCATGGGACAGGGTAGGTTAAGCCATGGGACAGGGTAGGTTAAGCCATGGGACAGGGTAGGTTAAGCCATGGGACAGGGTAGGTTAAGCCATGGGACAGGGTAGGTTAAGCCATGGGACAGGGTAAGTTAAGCCATGGGACAGGGTAGGTTAAGCCATGGGACAGGGTAGGTTAAGCCATGGGACAGGGTAGGTTAAGCCATGGGACAGGGTAGGTTAAGCCATGGGACAGGGTAGGTTAAGCCATGGGACAGGGTAAGTTAAGCCATGGGACAGGGTAAGTTAATCCATGGGACAGGGTAAGTTAAGCCATGGGACAGGGTACGTTAAGCCATGGGACAGGGTAGGTTAAGCCATGGGACAGGGTAGGTTAAGCCATGGGACAGGGTAGGTTAAGCCATGGGACAGGGTAGATTAAGCCATGGGACAGGGTAGGTTAAGCCATGGGACAGGGTAAGTTAAGCCATGGGACAGGGTAGGTTAAGCCATGGGACAGGGTAGGTTAAGCCATGGGACAGGGTAGGTTAAGCCATGGGACAGGGTAAGTTAAGCCATGGGACAGGGTAAGTTAAGCCATGGGACAGGGAAAGTTAAGCCATGGGACAGGGTAAGTTAAGCCATGGGACAGGGTAGGTTAAGCCATGGGACAGGGTAGGTTAAGCCATGGGACAGGGTAAGTTAAGCCATGGGACAGGGTAAGTTAAGCCATGGGACAGGGTAAGTTAAGCCATGGGACAGGGTAGGTTAAGCCATGGGACAGGGTAAGTTAAGCCATGGGACAGGGTAGGTTAAGCCATGGGACAGGGTAGGTTAAGCCATGGGACAGGGTAAGTTAATCCATGGGACAGGGTAGGTAAGCCATGGGACAGGGTACGTTAAGCCATGGGACAGGGTAGGTTAAGCCATGGGACAGGGTAAGTTAAGCATGGGACAGGGTAGGTTAAGCCATGGGAAGGGTAGGTTAAGCCATGGGACAGGGTAGTTAAGCCATGGGACAGGGTAGGTTAAGCCATGGGACAGGGTAAGTTAAGCCATGGGACAGGGTAAGTTAAGCCATGGGACAGGGTAAGTTAAGCCATGGGACAGGGTAAGTTAAGCCATGGGACAGGGTAAGTTAAGCCATGGGACAGGGTAAGTTAAGCCATGGGACAGGGTAAGTTAAGCCATGGGACAGGGTAGGTTAAGCCATGGGACAGGGTAAGTTAAGCCATGGGACAGGGTAAGGTTAAGCCATGGGACAGGGTAAGTTAAGCCATGGGACAGGGTAGGTTAAGCCATGGGACAGGGTAAGTTAAGCCATGGACAGGGTAAGTTAAGCCATGGGACAGGGTAGGTTAAGCCATGGGACAGGGTAAGTTAAGCCATGGGACAGGGTAAGTTAAGCCATGGGACAGGGTAAGTTAAGCCATGGGACAGGGTAAGTTAAGCCATGGGACAGGGTAAGTTAAGCCATGGGACAGGGTAAGTTAAGCCATGGGACAGGGTAAGTTAAGCCATGGGACAGGGTAAGTTAAGCCATGGGACAGGGTAGGTTAAGCCATGGGACAGGGTAAGTTAAGCCATGGGACAGGGTAAGTTAAGCCATGGGACAGGGTAAGTTAAGCCATGGGACAGGGTAAGTTAAGCCATGGGACAGGGTAAGTTAAGCCATGGGACAGGGTAGGTTAAGCCATGGGACAGGGTAAGTTAAGCCATGGGACAGGGTAGGTTAAGCCATGGGACAGGGTAAGTTAAGCCATGGGACAGGGTAGGTTAAGCCATGGGACAGGGTAGGTTAAGCCATGGGACAGGGTAAGTTAAGCCATGGGACAGGGTAAGTTAAGCCATGGGACAGGGTAGGTTAAGCCATGGGACAGGGTAGGTTAAGCCATGGGACAGGGTAAGTTAAGCCATGGGACAGGGTAAGTTAAGCCATGGGACAGGGTAAGTTAAGCCATGGGACAGGGTAAGTTAAGCAGCCTACAAATGTATGTACTGAAGATAATACCATACACATAAAGCAGTCAGTACCAGTGGAGGTTTCTGAGGGGAGGACAGCTCAAAATAATGGTTGGAATTGAGTTAATGGAATGGTATCAAACACACTTTTTGGATACCATTCCATTCACTCCATCCCAGACATTATTTTGAGCCGTCCTCCCCTCAGCAGCCTCCACTGCTCTGTACCTTACACAGTAAAATATAAACAAATACTATGTACGCCACACTGATGGGGGACCCTGTTTCAATTCCAAAACCAGCATGTCATAACATGTGGGGTGATGCTGGGGATCCTAGAAGTGTAGAATGTATTTTGTCTTAAGATTCTAACCCATGTCGACTCTGACATACAGTATGTGTACCGGGATCAGTGGCTCTAGCTGCTGTACGACACAGACCACAAGATGCCTTTCTCTGTACATCTACATGACTGAGGAAACTGTGATAGCCTTTACTCCTTACCACACAATGGGAAGGAAATGACTACATCGTCACACTCTTAGAAAAAGGGTTCTTCGGCTGTCCCCATAGGAGAACCCCTACTCTTCTCTTTATGTCTTTCTCCCTTTTTGGTTCCTTCTGTTGAATGGGTCATACATGGAACCCAAAAGGGTTCTACCTGGAACAAAAAGGGTTCTTCAATGGGTTCTCCTATGGAACAGCCGAAGAACCCTTTAAGATTCTAGATATAAAAAAAGGTGCTAAGAGGTACTGTCTGGCGTGTAGCCTTGCTTCTCAGACATCCTACCTCTGGAAGGAGTAGGCTACTGCAGACCTGGGTTCAAATGCTATTTGAAATAGTAATACTTTTAGTGAAAGCCAGGTGGGTGAGGTTTGCACTTTTGGGACTTTTCAATTGGTTCCATCGCACCAGGCAAGCTCAATAAAGAACAGGAATTATTTCAAATATTATTTGAACCCAGGTCTCACTATAACAAGTGCTACAGAAAAACCTACACTAGCTAACTGCAACAGTGTAGGACTAAAAGTGTGAACATCAACCAGCAGTGAAATGCTCTTTTACCAGAGAAGTGCACGCTCCTCATCCTCACATACCATTTTTTGAGTTTCACTTCAGAGCACTAACATTATCTGAAACAAATACAGGGAAATAAACCTTGAACTTGGTGTATCTTTTTCCTAAAAGTAGACTGGTTTCACACTAACACTGCGAATGACGAGTGATGTCACACAAATTAGCGAGGACAAAAAGCAGCATGCCACTCTGTCATCAGGTGGCTAAATATAATGGTGCTAATGTGTCCTACAAGGCACAGGCACGACGCCACAGCACTGGCTAATAACAGATAAGACAGATGGACAGACAGACAGACAGACAGACAGACAGACAGACAGACAGACAGACAGACAGACAGACAGACAGACAGACAGACAGACAGACAGACAGACAGACAGACAGACAGACAGACAGACAGACAGACAGACAGACAGACAGACAGACAGACAGACAGACAGACAGACAGACAGACAGACAGACAGACAGACAGACAGACAGACAGACAGACAGACAGACAGACAGACAGACAGACAGACAGACAGACAGACAGACAGACAGACAGACAGACAGACAGACAGACAGACAGACAGACAGACAGACAGACAGACAGACAGACAGACAGACAGACAGACACTAACCAGAGACATATGGCAGAACTGGCCTCCAAATCAATGTCTTGATTTGTTGAATCAGGTGTGTTAATGCATGGCTGGAACAAAGGCATGCACAATCGTAGCTCTTCATGGCCAGAGTTACTGAACTGATCCTCAGAGTTCACAAAACTATGTGCCATCGATAACACCTGACAATATCCCAGTTGAATTTGTCAGGCTCTGGACATCAGAGACTGTGTGCATCCCGAATGGCAACCTATTCCCTATATAGGACGCACTGCTTTTAACCAGACCCTATTGGGCCCTGGTCAAATGTAGAGCACTAAATAGGGAATAGGGTGACATTTGGAAGGCAACCACTGATTCACACCAGCTTGTGTCCTTTTCTTGGGTGCAGAAGTTGGTGGCTGTGAGTCAGTATTCAGGGCTGAACTGTGACACTGTGGCTGTAGTATTTATGCAGTACAGGGCTGAACTGTGACACTGTGGCTGTAGTATTTATGCAGTACAGGGCTGAACTGTGACACTGTGGCTGTAGTATTTATGCAGTACAGGGCTGAACTGTGACACTGTGGCTGTGGTATTTATGCAGTACAGGGCTGAACTGTGACACTGTGGCTGTAGTATTTATGCAGTACAGGGCTGAACTGTGACACTGTGGCTGTGGTATTTATGCAGTACAGGGCTGAACTGTGACACTGTGGCTGTGGTATTTATGCAGTACAGGGCTGAACTGTGACACTGTGGCTGTAGTATTTATGCAGTACAGGGCTGAACTGTGACACTGTGGCTGTAGTATTTATGCAGTACAGGGCTGAACTGTGACACTGTGGCTGTAGTATTTATGCAGTACAGGGCTGAACTGTGACACTGTGGCTGTAGTATTTATGCAGTACAGGGCTGAACTGTGACACTGTGGCTGTAGTATATATGCAGTACAAGGCTGAACTGTGACACTGTGGCTGTAGTATTTATGCAGTACAGGGCTGAACTGTGACACTGTGGCTGTAGTATTTATGTAGTACAGGGCTGAACTGTGACACCGTGGCTGTAGTATTAATGCAGTACAGGGCTGAACTGTGACACAGTGGCTGTAGTATTTATGCAGTACAGGGCTGAACTGTGACACTGTGGCTGTAGTATTTATGCAGTACAGGGCTGAACTGTGACACTGTGGCTGTAGTATATATGCAGTACAGGGCTAAACTGTGACACTGTGGCGGTAGTATATATGCAGTACAGGGCTGAACTGTGACACTGTGGCTGTAGTCTTTATGCAGTACAGGGCTAAACTGTGACACTGTGGCTGTAGTATATATGCAGTACAGGGCTGAACTGTGACACTGTGGCTGTAGTATTTATGCAGTACAGGGCTGAACTGTGACACTGTGGCTGTAGTATTTATGCAGTACAGGGCTGAACTGTGTCACTGTGGCTGTAGTATTTATGCAGTAAAGGGCTGAACTGTGACACTGGCTGTAGTCTTTATGCAGTACAGGGCTGAACTGTGACACTGTGGCTGTAGTATTAATGCAGTACAGGGCTGAACTGTGACACTGTGGCTGTAGTATTAATGCAGTACAGGGCTGAACTGTGATTTTACAAGGTTTCCGCTCAGGAAACACTCTGTGTTCTACAAGCCTGGGGGTTGTCAGCTGAAACGACTACGGTCATTCATTACAGGAACAATAACAACCACTGACTGGTTCAGTTCTTGAAAGCGAATGTGTGTGTACATGTGTTTGTGTGTTTTTGTGTGTGTACATGTGTTTGTGTGTGTACGAGTGTTCGTGTGCATGCAAGCCTTGACCGAGTCATCTGAATGAGTTTATCTACCACACTGCAGAAGAAATCTGTGGGAGAAAGGCTTTTCTTTCAAGAACAGCTCAAAAGCTAAGTCAAAATTGTCAAAGTGGAGTCTTGGCCTAAAGGTCAACAGACAGCTGTGTGCTTATCATTCAGTTGCCAGTTTCCTGAAAGCCTTGTAGCTAATATGGTTCTCAATTTATTTTGACGACCCAGACTACCCACATCTCCTGTAGAACAACAAAGTGCTTCATTTCACACATATACATTGCCCACCAAACAAGGTTTTCAGGAAACTCACCCAGATTGGTTGATGACGAAACACCGTAGGCCTATCACGGCTGTAGTGCAAACTTAGTCACAGTTTCCTTGTTAAGTGAAACCAACCGAAACATTGTGCAATCAGCCCACTCAGCAATCAACTGCAAAAAATCTATTTGTCTCACAGTTCACGCTCAGGCTTGGGTAGTGTGTTATCCCCTAGGCAAAATTAATACTGTGTCATAGCTGTGTCAGCTGGGGGTCGATGGGTGTAGGGAGAAGTTACCCCTAGACGCTGAGCTTGGGTCAGTTTTGCATTTCCCCCACTAATGGTTAATGTGAGGATTGGGGGGGGGGAAGCTGATCCTAGATCAGTAGCTAGGGGAAACTTCACCCTCGAGCACTGGGGGTTGATGACAGCGTAACATCAGCGAAGACGGAGACAGAGGAAGCATGGCCATAGACACACCAGCTGCTGGTAAGCTCCCAGAGTAGCAGAAGCTACTGTACAGTAGGGCCAACCACAGCAGCAGCATAGAACAGGGTGAATAGGCCCCCAAAGCAACATCCAAGCCCTTTGGCACAAAAACTATCCACTCTCTACCGATGATTCAATTTGAGGAGGAAGATTCCCGTCATCAAACGAATGGACTTGTTGTTTACCCTTTGGCCTGGTTTACTAACTACCTCTCTCAAAGAGCGCAGTGTATAAAGTCAGAACATCTGCTGTCTCAGCCACTGCCTGTCACCAAGGGAGTACACCAAGGCTCGATCCTAGGTCCCACAGTCTTCTCAATTTACAACAACAAAATAGCTCAGGTATAGCTCAAGCTCTCTAATCCATTTATATGTAGATGATAGTCTTTTACTCAGCTGGCCCCTCCCTGGATTTTGTGTTAAACATTCTACAACAAAGCTTTCTTAGTATCCAACAAGCTTTCTCTGCCCTTAACCTTGTTCTGAACACTTCCAAAACAAAGGTCATGTGGTTTGGTAAGAAGAATGCCCCTCTCCCCACAGGTGTGATTACTACCTCTGATGGTTTAGAGCTTGAGGTAATCACCAAGTACTTGGGAGTATGGCTAGACGGCACATTGTCTTTCTGTCAGCACATTTCAAAGCTGCAGGCTAAAGTTAAATCTATACTTGGTTTCCTCTATCGTAATCACTCCTCTTTCTCCCCAGATGCCAAACTAACCCTGATTCAGATGACCATCCTACCCATGCTAGACTACGGAGATCGGCAGGCAAGGGTGCTCTCGAGCGGCTAGATGTTCTTTACCATTCGGCAATCAGATTTGACATCAATGCTCCTTATAGGACACATCACTGCACTCTATACTCCTCTGTAAACTGATCATCTCTGTATACCTGTTGCAAGACCCACTGGTTGATGCTTATTTATAAAAAAAACCTTAGGCCTCACTCCCCCTTATCTGAGATAACTACTGCAGGCCTCATCCTCCACATACAACACCCGTTCTGCCAGTCACATTCTGTTAAAGGTCCCCAAAGCACACATATCACTGGGTCGCTCCTCTTTTCAGTTCGCTGCAGCGAGCGACTGGAACGAGCTGCAAAAAACACTCAAACTGGACAGTTTTATCTCCACCCCTTCATTCAAAGACTCCATCATGGACACTTACTGACAGCTGTGGCTGCTTCGCGTGATGTATTATTGTCTCTACCTTCTTGCCTTTGGGCTGTTGTCTGTGCCCAATGTTTGTACCATGTTTTGTGCTGCTACCATGCTGTGCTGCTGCCTGTTGTGCTGCTACTATGTTGTTGTCATGTGATGTTGCTGCCATGCTGTGTTGTCAGGTGTTGCTGCCATGCTATGTTGTCTTAGGTCTCTTTATGAGTGTTGTGGTGTCTCTCTTGTCGTGATGTGTGTTTTGTCCAATAATTATATTTTTATTCCCAGCCCCCGTCCCCGCAGGAGGCCTTTTGCCTTTTGGTAGGCCGTCATTGTAAATAATAATTTGTTCTTAACTGACTTGCCTAGTTAAATAAAGGGTAAATAAAAAATAAATACAAATAAATAAATAGTGATAGTCAAATCAGAGTAGGATAGCCATCGACACACCTGACAAAGCATCACAGGTGCAGAGGAATGAAACACTCCACAAAATTGGACATTCGGTCCAACGCAAATCTACAGGTCTCAGACAAGGATACATATCATGTAAGCATGGTTCCAAACCATTTCCATTATACCAGCACACCACCTACCCACCTACTTACCTAATACAGTCATATCACTCCAGGGGGGAGCCCACATGGCTTTCCCCCATTAGCTGGTCTGTCCCCTGGGCTGGCTGCCTCAAATCTGTCCCTTTTCTTTCCCTTCAACACTGTGCCTCTACTACAACCAGTCTGCCACTGAACGCTCAACACCCCATCTAGGCCACCGGGTATAAAATTAGCCATCTCTGACGGAGGATATTAGCCCAATACGGTTGCCAAACATTTCTAGGACAACGGAGGGGGTGAATCGCAGAGAGATGTGAATGAAATGTACTGTGGAGAAATATAACACAGCTAGGCCACAGAGCAATGTGTCAAATATGGAATTGCAACCACAGAGAGAGAGAGAGAGAGAGAGAGAGAGAGAGAGAGAGAGAGAGAGAGAGAGAGAGAGAGAGAGAGAGAGAGAGAGAGAGAGAGAGAGAGAGAGAGAGAGAGAGAGAGAGAGAGAGAAAATGTCGAGATAAAGAGAGCAGCTGTGGGGTGACAATGATTGTCTCCAGCTGGCTACAGCTGCTCCTAATTCACCATTGAGTCACCGCACCAGATTACAGGGCAAAACCATGGCAGCTCTTAATCCAGATTGACGTAACCTGATGTACATTGGAGGTGTAATTATCCCCCAGCAATTAACTAAAATTACCACTGGGGGCAAGAGCCTTGGACTTCCAAATCTAATCAAGGAAGAGTGACTTCGGAGACTTCGGGAGTGAAGTTAGTTAGATGCTGTTGGGCTCTACGTTGAACATTTGGGAACATTCTGAACTGCGTGAAGTGAAACTGATGACGAAGTTCTTAAAAGGTTTTGGACGGTGCAACCACTTCTATTTTTTTCTATTCCATTCTACTCAAAAGTAAATTCAGTTAGACACAGTTGGCTCTTCTTTGAGCATTTGGGAAAGTTCTGGGCACGTATTAATGCAGCGTCTCAAGAAAGAGTGCTGGTCTAGGAACTGATGTGCCTTTTAAATCATAATGAATAAGATTTATATGGACAGGGGGGACCTGATCCTAGATCAGCACTCTTATTCTGAGAAGAATCATGAATATGGACCCAATATTGCTCGTGAAGGGAAACTGAGGAGAAACGTTTGTCAAATGTGTTACTCTGCGAGTGTTACTCTGCGAGTGTTACCCTGCGAGTGTTACCCTGCGAGTGTTACCCTGCGAGTGTTACTCTGCGAGTGTTACCCTGCGAGTGTTACTCTGCGAGTGTTACCCTGCGAGTGTTACTCTGCGAGTGTTACCCTGCGAGTGTTACCCTGCGAGTGTTACCCTGCGAGTGTTACCCTGCGAGTGTTACTCTGCGAGTGTTACTCTGCGAGTGTTACTCTGCGAGTGTTACCCTGCGAGTGTTACTCTGCGAGTGTTACCCTGCGAGTGTTACCCTGCGAGTGTTACTCTGCGAGTGATAGCCTGCGAGTGTTACTCTGCGAGTGTTACTCTGCGAGTGTTACCCTGCGAGTGTTACCCTGCGAGTGTTACTCTGCGAGTGTTACCCTGCGAGTGTTACTCTGCGAGTGTTACCCTGCGAGTGTTACTCTGCAGTTTCCTGTTCTTTGAAAAGAATGCTGTGGCAACAATATAAAGAGGATTCAGAAAGTCCAGGGGGGAGTTTTCACATGGACCCTTTTCCTTCCACAGGGATATAACAGGACAAATCCCTGGGCTGTGATAAGACACAGCCAACACACCTTTACATTGATTTGTGTAAACAAACAACTATCCGACAATGAATCAACAACAGTTAAACAAGTTTGCAGGAAACCATACTGAAACTGCTCCCTGCTATCACGACAACAGTTAAACAAGTGTGCAGGAAACCATACTGAAACTGCTCCCTGCTATCACGACAACAGTTAAACAAGTGGGCAGGAAACCATACTGAAACTGCTCCCTGCTATCACGACAACAGTTAAACAAGTGGGCAGGAAACCATACTGAAACTGCTCCCTGCTATCACGACAACAGTTAAACAAGTGGGCAGGAAACCATACTGAAACTGCTCCCTGCTATCACGACAACAGTTAAACAAGTGGGCAGGAAACCATACTGAAACTGCTCCCTGCTATCACGACAACAGTTAAACAAGTGGGCAGGAAACCATACTGAAACTGCTCCCTGCTATCACGACAACAGTTAAACAAGTGGGCAGGAAACCATACTGAAACTGCTCCCTGCTATCACGACAACAGTTAAACAAGTGGGCAGGAAACCATACTGAAACTGCTCCCTGCTATCACGACAACAGTTAAACAAGTGGGCAGGAAACCATACTGAAACTGCTCCCTGCTATCACGACAACAGTTAAACAAGTGGGCAGGAAACCATACTGAAACTGCTCCCTGCTATCACGACAACAGTTAAACAAGTGGGCAGGAAACCATACTGAAACTGCTCCCTGCTATCACGACAACAGTTAAACAAGTGGGCAGGAAACCATACTGAAACTGTTCCCTGCTATCACGACAACAGTTAAACAAGTGGGCAGGAAACCATACTGAAACTGCTCCCTGCTATCACGACAACAGTTAAACAAGTGGGCAGGAAACCATACTGAAACTGCTCCCTGCTATCACGACAACAGTTAAACAAGTGGGCAGGAAACCATACTGAAACTGCTCCCTGCTATCACGACAACAGTTAAACAAGTGGGCAGGAAACCATACTGAAACTGCTCCCTGCTATCACGACAACAGTTAAACAAGTGGGCAGGAAACCATACTGAAACTGCTCCCTGCTATCACGACAACAGTTAAACAAGTGGGCAGGAAACCATACTGAAACTGCTCCCTGCTATCACGACAACAGTTAAACAAGTGGGCAGGAAACCATACGGAAACTGCTCCCTGCTATCACGACAGCAGTTAAACAAGTGGGCAGGAAACCATACTGAAACTGCTCCCTGCTATCACGACAGCAGTTAAACAAGTGGGCAGGAAACCATACTGAAACTGCTCCCTGCTATCACGACAGCAGTTAAACAAGTGGGCAGGAAACCATACTGAAACTGCTCCCTGCTATCACGACAACAGTTAAACAAGTGGGCAGGAAACCATACTGAAACTGTTCCCTGCTATCACGACAACAGTTAAACAAGTGGGCAGGAAACCATACTGAAACTGCTCCCTGCTATCACGACAACAGTTAAACAAGTGGGCAGGAAACCATACTGAAACTGCTCCCTGCTATCACGACAGCAGTTAAACAAGTGGGCAGGAAACCATACTGAAACTGCTCCCTGCTATCACGACAACAGTTAAACAAGTGGGCAGGAAACCATACTGAAACTGCTCCCTGCTATCACGACAACAGTTAAACAAGTGGGCAGGAAACCATACTGAAACTGCTCCCTGCTATCACGACAACAGTTAAACAAGTGGGCAGGAAACCATACTGAAACTGCTCCCTGCTATCACGACAACAGTTAAACAAGTGGGCAGGAAACCATACTGAAACTGCTCCCTGCTATCACGACAACAGTTAAACAAGTGGGCAGGAAACCATACTGAAACTGCTCCCTGCTATCACGACAACAGTTAAACAAGTGGGCAGGAAACCATACTGAAACTGCTCCCTGCTATCACGACAACAGTTAAACAAGTGGGCAGGAAACCATACTGAAACTGCTCCCTGCTATCACGACAACAGTTAAACAAGTGGGCAGGAAACCATACTGAAACTGCTCCCTGCTATCACGACAACAGTTAAACAAGTGGGCAGGAAACCATACTGAAACTGCTCCCTGCTATCACGACAACAGTTAAACAAGTGGGCAGGAAACCATACTGAAACTGCTCCCTGCTATCACGACAACAGTTAAACAAGTGGGCAGGAAACCATACTGAAACTGCTCCCTGCTATCACGACAGCAGTTAAACAAGTGGGCAGGAAACCATACTGAAACTGCTCCCTGCTATCACGACAGCAGTTAAACAAGTGGGCAGGAAACCATACTGAAACTGCTCCCTGCTATCACGACAACAGTTAAACAAGTGGGCAGGAAACCATACTGAAACTGCTCCCTGCTATCACGACAACAGTTAAACAAGTGGGCAGGAAACCATACTGAAACTGCTCCCTGCTATCACGACAACAGTTAAACAAGTGGGCAGGAAACCATACTGAAACTGCTCCCTGCTATCACGACAACAGTTAAACAAGTGGGCAGGAAACCATACTGAAACTGCTCCCTGCTATCACGACAACAGTTAAACAAGTGGGCAGGAAACCATACTGAAACTGCTCCCTGCTATCACGACAACAGTTAAACAAGTGGGCAGGAAACCATACTGAAACTGCTCCCTGCTATCACGACAACAGTTAAACAAGTGGGCAGGAAACCATACTGAAACTGCTCCCTGCTATCACGACAACAGTTAAACAAGTGGGCAGGAAACCATACTGAAACTGCTCCCTGCTATCACGACAGCAGTTAAACAAGTGGGCAGGAAACCATACTGAAACTGCTCCCTGCTATCACGACAGCAGTTAAACAAGTGGGCAGGAAACCATACTGAAACTGCTCCCTGCTATCACGACAACAGTTAAACAAGTGGGCAGGAAACCATACTGAAACTGTTCCCTGCTATCACGACAACAGTTAAACAAGTGGGCAGGAAACCATACTGAAACTGCTCCCTGCTATCACGACAACAGTTAAACAAGTGGGCAGGAAACCATACTGAAACTGCTCCCTGCTATCACGACAACAGTTAAACAAGTGGGCAGGAAACCATACTGAAACTGCTCCCTGCTATCACGACAACAGTTAAACAAGTGGGCAGGAAACCATACTGAAACTGCTCCCTGCTATCACGACAACAGTTAAACAAGTGGGCAGGAAACCATACTGAAACTGCTCCCTGCTATCACGACAACAGTTAAACAAGTGGGCAGGAAACCATACTGAAACTGTTCCCTGCTATCACGACAACAGTTAAACAAGTGGGCAGGAAACGATACTGAAACTGCTCCCTGCTATCACGACAACAGTTAAACAAGTGGGCAGGAAACCATACTGAAACTGCTCCCTGATATCACGACAACAGTTAAACAAGTGGGCAGGAAACCATACTGAAACTGCTCCCTGCTATCACGACAACAGTTAAACAAGTGGGCAGGAAACCATACTGAAACTGCTCCCTGCTATCACGACAACAGTTAAACAAGTGGGCAGGAAACCATACTGAAACTGCTCCCTGCTATCACGACAACAGTTAAACAAGTGGGCAGGAAACGATACTGAAACTGCTCCCTGCTATCACGACAACAGTTAAACAAGTGGGCAGGAAACCATACTGAAACTGCTCCCTGATATCACGACAACAGTTAAACAAGTGGGCAGGAAACCATACTGAAACTGCTCCCTGCTATCACGACAACAGTTAAACAAGTGGGCAGGAAACCATACTGAAACTGCTCCCTGCTATCACGACAACAGTTAAACAAGTGGGCAGGAAACCATACTGAAACTGCTCCCTGCTATCACGACAACAGTTAAACAAATGGGCAGGAAACCATACTAAAACTGCTCCCTGCTATCACGACAACAGTTAAACAAGTGGGCAGGAAACCATACTGAAACTGCTCCCTGCTATCACGACAACAGTTAAACAAGTTGGCAGGAAACCATACTGAAACTGCTCCCTGCTATCACGACAACAGTTAAACAAGTGGGCAGGAAACCATACTGCAACTGCTCCCTGCTATCACGACAACAGTTAAACAAGTGGGCAGGAAACCATACTGAAACTGCTCCCTGCTAACACGACAACAGTTAAACAAGTGGGCAGGAAACCATACTGAAACTGCTCCCTGCTATCACGACAACAGTTAAACAAGTGGGCAGGAAACCATACTGAAACTGCTCCCTGCTATCACGACAACAGTTAAACAAGTGGGCAGGAAACCATACTGAAACTGCTCCCTGCTATCACGACAACAGTTAAACAAGTGGGCAGGAAACCATACTGAAACTGCTCCCTGCTATCACGACAACAGTTAAACAAGTGGGCAGGAAACCATACTGAAACTGCTCCCTGCTATCACGACAACAGTTAAACAAGTGGGCAGGAAACCATACTGAAACTGCTCCCTGCTATCACGACAACAGTTAAACAAGTGGGCAGGAAACCATACTGAAACTGCTCCCTGCTATCACGACAACAGTTAAACAAGTGGGCAGGAAACCATACTGAAACTGCTCCCTGCTATCACGACAACAGTTAAACAAGTGGGCAGGAAACCATACTGAAACTGCTCCCTGCTATCACGACAACAGTTAAACAAGTGGGCAGGAAACCATGCTGAAACTGCTCCCTGCTATCACGACAACAATTAAACAAGTGGGCAGGAAACCATACTGAAACTGCTCCCTGCTATCACGACAACAGTTAAACAAGTGGGCAGGAAACCATACTGAAACTGCTCCCTGCTATCACGACAACAGTTAAACAAGTGGGCAGGAAACCATACTGAAACTGCTCCCTGCTATCACGACAACAGTTAAACAAGTGGGCAGGAAACCATACTGAAACTGCTCCCTGCTATCACGACAACAGTTAAACAAGTGGGCAGGAAACCATACTGAAACTGCTCCCTGCTATCACGACAACAGTTAAACAAGTGGGCAGGAAACCATACTGAAACTGCTCCCTGCTATCACGACAACAGTTAAACAAGTGGGCAGGAAACCATACTGAAACTGCTCCCTGCTATCACGACAACAGTTAAACAAGTGGGCAGGAAACCATACTGAAACTGCTCCCTGCTATCACGACAACAGTTAAACAAGTGGGCAGGAAACCATACTGAAACTGCTCCCTGCTATCACGACAACAGTTAAACAAGTGGGCAGGAAACCATACTGAAACTGCTCCCTGCTATCACGACAACAGTTAAACAAGTGGGCAGGAAACCATACTGAAACTGCTCCCTGCTATCACGACAACAGTTAAACAAGTGGGCAGGAAACCATACTGAAACTGCTCCCTGCTATCACGACAACAGTTAAACAAGTGGGCAGGAAACCATACTGAAACTGCTCCCTGCTATCACGACAACAGTTAAACAAGTGGGCAGGAAACCATACTGAAACTGCTCCCTGCTATCACGACAACAGTTAAACAAGTGGGCAGGAAACCATACCGAAACTGCTCCCTGCTATCACGACAACAGTTAAACAAGTGGGCAGGAAACCATACCGAAACTGCTCCCTGCTATCACGACAACAGTTAAACAAGTGGGCAGGAAACCATACTGAAACTGCTCCCTGCTATCACGACAACAGTTAAACAAGTGGGCAGGAAACCATACTGAAACTGCTCCCTGCTATCACGACAACAGTTAAACAAGTGGGCAGGAAACCATACTGAAACTGCTCCCTGCTATCATGACAACAGTTGAGAAACTAAAGAGAGATATTTAGGTCGGGATTCAAACAATCACACATTAACAACCTGTGCTATGCTGTTCCCTTTATAAAGGCCATTTCTCCCTGAGTCAGCAATCGTGGATTTGACAGCGAATGTGATCTCCTCAAACATCATGGAAATGCCCTTTAATTGGTATCGCTGTGCGCAGGCCTTTAATCTGCGTTGGATCGAATTCCGTCCGTAGCTTATTGTAGGTAACAATCTTCAATAGCATGAGGAATACAGGCCTAAATAAGCCTTGATAAAGTTTCTAACATGTTGTTCTTGGATTAGTTAGATACAGTAGGGCATCTAGTACTAAGTCTACATCCATATTAATGTAAGAGTTGATACCTAACATGTTGTTATTGGATTAGTTAGATACAGTAGGGCATCTAGTACTAAGTCTACATCCATACTAATGTAAGAGTTGATACCTAACATGTTGTTATTGGATTAGTTAGATACAGTAGGGCATCTAGTACTAAGTCTACATCCATACTAATGTAAGAGTTGATACCTAACATGTTGTTATTGGATTAGTTAGATACAGTAGGGCATCTAGTACTAAGTCTACATCCATACTAATGTAAGAGTTGATACCCAACAGTACAGTGCAGTAACAGTATAGGCCTACAGCACTGTTTTCAAAACAATCACACTCATCAGTTCTGAGAGTTCACCCTGTCATTTCCCATTGATGCTGCTACTGATACTGAGACAACTGAACACTGATAAGCTACTACATTTCCTTTGAAAAAACAGCTGCTTTCAGTATTTCCCCGGCTTTCCTGAATCTCCCCCAGGAGAGGTTCTAGTGGGAATTCAGCAGGACTTTGGAAGGGGAGAGATGGAACAGCAACAACTGGCCAGAACACTATGATATACAGCTGCTATTGAAAGTCTACACACCCCTTATACAGTCTTCACATTTTGCTGCCTTAAAACGAGAAGGGATACATTTCAGGGATTTTTACTCTACACATCTACACATCCTCCTCCACATTGTCATGGTGAAAGACAAATTATAGAAAATGTTCCAAATTAATCAAATAAACTAAGATGTCTTCACACCCCAGAGTTAATACTTGGTGGAAGCAACTTTGGCAGCAATTACAGCCTGTCATCATTTTAAATAAGATTCTATCAACTTTGCACAACTCTTAGGGCAACAGTCAAAATTACACAAGCTCAGTACATTTTTGGGGAAACCATTGCTGGACTGCAATATTCAAGCCTTATCTCTGAATATGTGGAGTAAGTTGTGTACATCTGTAGGAAATAAATCAAATGTAATACATGTTTTATGTCATTTTAAGGCAGGAAAATGTGAAGATTGTGTAAGGGGTGTATAGACTTCCATTTGCCACTGTATCACTAAGGCCAGGACATGGTGAACATCATAGATCACCATAGCCACACTCCACACCAGCGAAAGGTCAGAACCCATTATAAACAAAACATCTCAGGCATGAATATTTTAAGGGCCTGTCAAGAGGAATGATGGTGCTTATTTAACAGAGATAATTATTTTGGGGAGAGAGAGAGAGAGAGAGAGAGTGAGAGAATGTTCTTTTGAGAGAAAGAGCTAATATTATTGTTGGAGGGAGAGAGAGAGAGCTACCGTTCTGTAGGGGAGGGAGGGAGGGAGGGAGGGAGGGAGGGAGGGAGGGAGGGAGGGAGGGAGGGAGGGAGGGAGGGAGGGAGGAGGGAGGGAGGGAGGGAGGGAGGGAGGGAGGGAGGGAGGGAGGGAGGGAGGGAGGGCTAACGTTCTTGTATGAGGGAGAGAGAGAGAAATAAGGTATAAATACAAATATTGAAAAATGAATACTACAGCAGCTGGCTGTAACCAACTTGATAGTGCTTTGAAAGTGAGTGGACTAGGACCAGGGTGAAGTCTGATGGGTTTAAACTACGAGTGAATCAGATTCAGGGTTACAAAATGTAGGTACTCAGGAAGGAAAACGCAGGATATATGGAAAAATCTTACAATTCTATCTTAAAAATTGAATTGGTGTCGTACCACAAGGTCATGAAAAGGTCAACCACTGTCCTGGGAACAACTGTTAGGTGGACCACTATGCCATAAGACGCACGCACGCACAAACACACACCTACAACTACACACACACACACACACACACACCTACTGATGACCTGGTTGAAAATCTAAAGCCCCTCTTGACCGATGATGAGCACCAACATCAAGCTTATCAATAATCATGAATTACATTGCAGACCCAGTAGGTCTGGGGCGGCAGGGTTGCCTAGTGGTTAGAGCGGTTAGAGCATTGGACTAGGAACCGAAAGGTTGCAAGTTCGAATCCCCGAGCTGACAAGGTACAAATCTTTCGTTCTGCCCCTGAACAGGCAGTTAACCCACTGTTCCTAGGCCGTCATTGAAAATAAGAATTTGTTCTTAACTGACTTGCCTAGTAAAATAAAGGTAAATTTTTTTTTTTTTAAAGGTCTGAGTACATTATGTAGCTGACACACTGACACACATTCAGCAGATCAGATGTTTATCTAGTCACACACACAGGGTCTCAGATGTAGTTACAGTACAACACTTCAGTTCTGAGCTCCAACAGTGCAGGTGTGAATTCAAAATAGAATTAGAATCATAATATATATTATATACAGCCTTCAGAAAGTATTCAGACCCCTTGACGTTTTCCACATTTTGTTACGTTACAGCCTTATTCTGAAATTGATTACACACAATACCCCATAATGAACGAGCAAAAACAAGTTTAGATATGTTTGCTAATTTATACAAAATTATTAAAAACTGAAATATCACATTTACATAAGTATTCAGACCCTTTACTCAGTACATTGTTGAAGCACCTTAGGCAGCGATTACATCAGAGACTTCTTGGTTATGACGCTACAAGCTTTGCACAACTGTATTTTCTCCCATTCTTCTCAGCAGATCCTCTCAAGCTCTGTCATGTTGGAGGGGGTGCGTAGCTGCACAGCTATTTTCAGGTTTCTCCAGAGATGTTCGATCAAGTTCATGTGCCTTTGTCACGCCCTGACCTTAGAGATCCTTTTTATGTCTCTATTTTGGTTTGGTCAGGGAGTGAGTTGGGGTGGGTATTCTATGTTTTGTGTTCTATGTTTTCTATTTCTGTGTTTGGCCGGGTGTGGTTCTCAATCAGAGGAAGCTGTCTATTGTTGTCTCTGATTGAGAACCATACTTAGGTAGCCTTTTCCCACCTGGGTTTTGTGGGTAGTTGTTTTCTGTTTTGTGTCTTTCTGCACCAGACAGAACTTATTCGGTTTTGTTCGTTCTCTTCATGTTTTTTGTTTGTTAATCAGTGTTCAGTTCCAATAATAAAGATGAACACGTACCACACTGCACCTTGATCCTTCACTCCTTCCAACAGCCGTTACAGCCTTCTGTCTTGCCACTCTACCATAAAGGCCTGATTGGTGGAGTGCTGCAGAGATGCAAACATTTCTAAAAACCTGTTTTTGTTTTGTCATTTTGGGATATTGTGTTTAGATTGCTAAGGACATGTGTTTTATTTAATATATTTTACAATAAGGCTGTAACGTAACAAAATTAGGAAAACGTCAAGGGGTCTGAATATTTTCCAAAGGCACTGTATATAGTGCATTCGGAAAGTATTCAGACCCCTTCCCTTTTTCCCAGTTCTTCCATGGCCTGCATACACACCAGACATGTCACCCACTGAGCAGGTTTGTGATGCTCTGGATCGACGTGTTTAGAAATACTAAAATCAAATTGATTCTGCAGGTTGAAAATCCAGGAACAAGGTGTGGAGACCAAACATGATTATTTGTATTATTATTATTTTATTAAGCTACAGCCTTGATTAGCAAATGTTCTTAGGCAGATATTTAATGAATGCCTAAATCCAATCCACTGGTGTGCAGGAAGTGTGTGTGTGCTGTGCACTTTGCTGGCTCCTCTGTACAAGGCCTCACAACACAACAAGATAAAGTGACGGAACAACTGGTCAGGGTCCACTGGAGATGGCTGGTCAAAGCTCAATGGACATCCTGCTTCTGCCTGTCTGTCTGTCTCTCTTTCAATCTGTCCTGCCTGCCTGTCTGTCTCTCTTTCAATCTGTCCTGCTTCTGCCTGTCTGTCTGTCTCTCTTTCAATCTGTCCTGCCTGCCTGTCTGTCTGTCTCTCTTTCAATCTGTCCTGCCTGCCTGTCTGTCTCTCTTTCAATCTGTCCTGCCTGCCTGTCTGTCTCTCTTTCAATCTGTCCTGCTTCTGCCTGTCTGTCTGTCTCTCTTTCAATATGTCCTGCCTGCCTGTCTGTCTCTCTTTCAATCTGTCCTGCCTGCCTGTCTGTCTCTCTTTCAATCTGTCCTGCTTCTGCCTGTCTGTCTGTCTCTCTTTCAATCTGTCCTGCCTGCCTGTCTGTCTGTCTCTCTTTCAATCTGTCCTGCTTCTGCCTGTCTGTCTGTCTCTCTTTCAATCTGTCCTGCCTGCCTGTCTGTCTGTCTCTCTTTCAATCTGTCCTGCTTCTGCCTGTCTGTCTGTCTCTCTTTCAATCTGTCCTGCCTGCCTGTCTGTCTCTCTTTCAATCTGTCCTGCCTGCCTGTCTGTCTCTCTTTCAATCTGTCCT
The DNA here is from genome assembly GCF_002021735.2 of Oncorhynchus kisutch. NCBI lineage: Eukaryota > Metazoa > Chordata > Actinopteri > Salmoniformes > Salmonidae > Oncorhynchus > Oncorhynchus kisutch. Next base: position 11,777 of record NW_022264079.1, on the reverse strand, counting down.
GCTTCTGCCTGTCTGTCTCTCTTTCAATCTGTCCTGCCTGCCTGTCTGTCTCTGAGGATGACCGTGAAGAGGGAGCACAGCATAATAAGTGATAGTGGAGACTGGAGAGAGAGAGAGTGGTAGGAGCTTTGTTAGGACATTCAGAGACATCTCCTGGGACAGCTAGATTACACAAGCACTCCTACATGTCAGTGGGGAAATGAATTCCATTCCTTAGGCCTTAATGAGATTTCTGACAGAAGACAGGATAGCCCTGTCACTGTGCTGGGCTTGGCATTGAACAGAAGCTTTTACGGTCTGTGTGTCGGAACTCAGAATACAACAACAACAAATGTTTTTTTTTGTGTGTGTTCATATTTCTTCAGTGAATCTTTATTGTCCCATAAGGGAATTTGGTGTGCAGGCAGGATGACACACAATGACACTATTGTGTGTAGAATGTTGGGCTAGATTATGTTGTCAAAAACAGTGGAAATGGAACATTGTTTGATAGAGACACTCAATGGAAGAAGGAAGCAGTCTGGTTTCCAAAAGACCATTACACACACACACACACACACACACACACACACACGCACACACACACAAGCCAATTTCAGCTACACAACACAGGATATGAAACATTGTGACCTTAGACTTCAGAATGTCACCTGTCACACCACAGTGGATTACATGACTTGCTAAATTCAGCTCATGGCTCCTTATAACAGTTTTATAACAGCCACACGTAGTGATGATCTTGGGTCAGTTTATCATTTTCCCCACTAATGGTTAAGGTTAGGATTGGGGAGGGTAAACTGATCATAGATCTGTACCTAGAGGAAACTTAACCCCAGAGCCCTATTTACACAAAAAGAATGGCTGCTGGATTTCCCAATGGAACTCACAATAGACAGCTGATAAACTGCCAAAATGTTAATGAGCTGAAAACCTGCCACACAGTTTGGCTGAGTCCTCTTTAACATGAATGATTCATATGTTTTTTACGGGGGTGTTAGCCGCATTCAATACCGTCATTACACAATAGCTTCCTTTAGCTACTGTAATGGATTTCATGTTCACCAGCTAACGTGCTGAAACACACCATTAAAAAAACACATTTAAACCCAGTGATAACATCGCACTCACACACACACACACCTTGTATACACCACACACAACTGCACTCACACACACACCAAGATGAAGCAGCATGCACCTTGACCTCCATTGATAAACACACACGCAGACAGGCTAAACACGGTCCCCTGATAACACACAGTATTTCTGACTGACAGGGACTACTGTATGTACAGAGTGGAACAGGTATTGTCTTTTACCTTGAAAGAGAACCGTCTGGCATTGATGGGTTAATACTGCATATGTACTTTGAACTTCTACTCATGCAGACCATTGTGTCTAACTAGAGGAGGAAGGCCTTCTACTCATGCAGACCATTGTGTCTAACTAGAGGAGGAAGGCCTTCTACTCATGCAGACCATTGTGTCTAACTAGAGGAGGAAGGCCTTCTACTCATGCAGACCATTGTGTCTAACTAGAGGAGGAAGGCCTTCTACTCATGCAGACCATTGTGTCTAACTAGAGGAGGAAGGCCTTCTACTCATGCAGACCATTGTGTCTAACTAGAGGAGGAAGGCCTTCTACTCATGCAGACCATTGAGTCTAACTAGAGGAGGAAGGCCTTCTACTCATGCAGACCATTGTGTCTAACTAGAGGAGGAAGGCCTTCTACTCATGCAGACCATTGTGTCTAACTAGAGGAGGAAGGCCTTCTACTTATGACTCTGGTTCCTCTCGAGGTTTCTTCCTACCTGGGTAAACTGACCTGGCCAAGAGGCCTTGGCATCCACCACTGGAGGGGACACGCTACTGTGTTACATACTGTATATAATGGTTGGTGTGTGATGTTGGGTGGAAGGTAGCCTAGCGGTTAAGAGGGTTGGCCCAGTAACTGAAAGGTTGCTGGTTCAAATCCCGAACTGACTAGGTGAAAAATCTGTTGATGTGCCCTTGAGCAATGTACTTAACTCTAATTGTTTGGGATAAGAATAAATGTATTTATTTTTAAATGACATGTCCCTAAATATTGACTACCTTATTTTACAGCCTGTTAGAGCCTGACTCAGGTCAGTAAGTTTACTCCACTCAGATACATAAAAAATGTACAAGATAAAGGAGGGGGCGACAGATACCCATAAACCTTCTCTCAGACAATGGCTTCATCTTTCACTCTGAAGGAGTGTAACCAGGGTAATGAGAGGACTTCACACCGTAAACAGAGTCGTGGAAGGTTAAGAGACCACCACCGCACATAACAGAACCAATTATCACAGGGAAGATATAGGGAGGGGAGGGGAGAGAAGGCTACAGTATTGTGTTTGCTGTCAGTCACAGGTTGCATCCCAAAAGGCACCCTACTCCCTATATAGTACACTGATATTGACCCCTATATAGGGAATATGGTGCCACTTGGGACACAGCCACACTGTTGTCACAGTGTCAGAATGGATCACACTTTGATGTGATCAAGTAGAGGTGGCTTCATAAACACTACTGGGTGTGACTGTGAACACACACACACACACACACACGCCTGTTTGTTCATCTAAGGCCAATATTCCATTCCGCTTCCCTTTAGGTGAATAACAGTGGAAAATCACGCCGATTGAACCGAATAACAGGAATGAGTTTAATATCTTTGGTGGTACATTACCAGACAGGAACCAGATAAAAACATGATCTGCTGAGGCAGTAAAACCAGACAGACGGACGGACAGACAGACAATACAGTTACAATGTTCAGATTATTGGAAACATGTTGACATTTACCACTAAATGAATCATTTTTAATAACTTTTACCCAGCTGCAGAATCAGATAATAATGCATATATTCAACCTCATGGTCCCAAGCAACAACTGAATGACAATGTTCTACCGTGATGAACACAATCCATTCTCAGAGCATGGTAATGTGAATCCACACACACGTACACACACACACACGGTCTATCATGAGTCATTATCTCCTGAACCCTCCTGTCTCAGCCTCCAGTATTTATTCTGCTGTAGTTTATGTGTCGGGAGGCTAGGGTCAGTTTGTTATATCTGGAGTACTTCTCCTGTCCTATTCTGTGTCCTGTGTGAATTTAAGTGTGCTCTCTCTAATTCTCTCTTTCTCTCTTTCTTTCTCTCTCTTGGAGGACCTGAGCCCTAGGACCATGCCTCAGGACTACCTGACATGATGACTCCTTGCTGTCCCCAGTCCACCTGGTCGTGCTGCTGCTCCCGTTTCAACTGTTCTGCCTTATTATTATTGGACCATGCTGGTCATTTATAAACATTTGAACATCTTGGCCATGTTCTGTTATAATCTCCACCCGGCACAGCCAGAAGAGGACTGGCCACCCCTCATAGCCTGGTTCCTCTCTAGGTTTCTTCCTAGGTTTTGGCCTTTCTAGGGAGTTTTTCCTAGCCACCGTGCTTCTACACCTGCATTGCTTGCTGTTTGGGGTTTTAGGCTGGGTTTCTGTACAGCACTTTGAGATATCAGCTGATGTACGAAGGGCTATATAAATACATTTGATTTGATTGTTCTGATATGTCACATTCCAGCGCCATGCTGTCTTTTCGTGCTGAGTAATTGTGGTGGAAGATTGGCAACAATGTACGTATTAGAAAAGGGAACTGAATTCTTAATGAGAATGTATAATAGACTGATTATACAACCAGTGTGACATGTTTGTACTTGCTTGGACCAAAACTACCCTAGTTGGTCTACTATATGGGAATAAATAGGTTGTGTGCCTAGAGACTGAGCCATTTTCTTTGTGATGTGTGCTGTCTATTCAGTGTGCACGTTATCTAGGTTGTCTGGTAACAAGTTAACTATCTCCACAGGTGAAAATATATATTTTAGCCTACACAGCATGGCATCAGAATGTGACTTCGAACACAACCAGGGGTTTCCTGAAAACAAGTGGGAAAAGATTCTGACAGACAGACAGGCAGACATACAGTTGAAGCCGGAAGTTTACATACACCTTAGCCAAATACATTTAAACTCAGTTTTTCACAATTCCTGACATTTAATCTGAGTAAAATTCCCTGTCTTAGGTCAGTTAGGATCACCGCTTTATTTTAAGAATGTGAAATGTCAGAATAATAGTAGAGAATTATTTATTTCAGCTTTTATTTCTTTCATCACATTTCCAGTGGGTCAGAAGTTTACATACACTCAATTAGTATTTGGTAGCATTGCCTTTAAATAGTTTAACTTGGGTCAAACATTTCGGGTAGCCTTCCACAAGCTTCCCACAATAAGTTGGGTGAATTTTATCCCATTCCTCCTGACAGAGCTGGTGTAACTGAGTCAGGTTTGTAGGCCTCCTTGCTCCCACACTCTTTTTCAGTTCTGCCCACAAATGTTCTATAGGATTGAGGTCAGGGCTTTGTGATGGCCAATACCTTGTTGTCCTTAAGCCATTTTGCCACAACTTTGAAAGTATGCTTGGGGTCATTGTCCATTTGGATGACCCAAGCTTTAACTTCCTGACTGATATCTTGAGATGTTGCTTCAATATATCCACATAACTTTCCTTCCTCAAGATGCCATGTGCTATTGTTTGTACAGATGAACGTGGTACCTTCAGGCATTTGGAAATTGCTCCCAAGGATTGCTCCCAAGGATGAATTGCTCCCAAGGATGAACCAGACTTGTGAAGGTCTACAATGTTTTTTTCTGAGGTCTTGGCTGATTTCTTTTGATTTTCTCATGATGTCAAGCAAAGATGCACTGAGTTTGAAGGTAGGCCTTGAAATACATCCCCAGGTACACCTCCAATTGTCTCAAATTATGTCAGTTAGCCTATCAGAAGCTTCTAAAGCCATGACATCATTTTGTGGTATTTTCCAAGCTGTTTAAAGGCACAGTCAACTTAGTGTATGTAAACTTCTGACCCACTGGAATTGTGATACAGTGAATTGTAAGTGAAATAATCTGTCTGTAAACAATTGTTGGAAAAATTACTTGTGTCATGCACAAAGTAGATGTCCTAAACGACTTGCTAAAACTATAGTTTGTTAACAACAAATTTATGGAGTGGTTGAAAAACGAGTTTTAATGACTCCAACCTAAGTGTATGTAAACTTCCGACTTCAACTGTACTTTACAGGCAGGCAGACACACTTTACAGGCAGGCAGACAGGCTTTACAGGCAGACAGATGGACAGACAGACCAATTGTATAATATAAATAGGGAAGGGAGCAACACCTCTGAAACAAGATAGCAAGATATCTTCATCAACTCACAACTGAGGCTACATGCACATTGGGTGCTACCATGAAAGATCATTGCCTAAAACTAGGCTAAAGGACAGCAAAGCAGGTGGCTGGCAAGCTAGCTGGGAGCCCGTTGAGAACATGAGCAAAAGGAGGTGGACAGCTTGTGGTACTGCTATGTCTCCATTGTATGTTGGAGTCTTTGTTAAGCCTGCGAGCAAATGCATATCAGTCAGGAACCCTATTCAGAGAAAAACACCATCTGGCAAATGAATGATAAAATCGCGCTGGCAAGCAAAACAATCCCAAATTTGGAAAAAGGACCTGCTGCACTTTCTACTAGTTGCAGGTCGCCTACATGTTTTTCTCTCTCTAGGCTCAAGTAGGTCGCTCGCTCCCGACCATACATGCACATTCCTGACAGCACTGGAGGCACGGGGACAGAAAATACACAACACAACAATGATGTCGACTCGCTACTTGTAAGCTTGATTATGAAAGAGTGGATTGGAACTAATAGACCATGACGTCAAGCCAGAAATATTGCTTTATTATATTGTCGTTGTTTGTCTAACAGATAGATCAATGTCATGTTTAGATAGGTTCATTAAAATCATAACATTATGATGAAACATTACCACTTATTGTGATATAACGGGGCGTCTCCTGCTCACCTGACTGGCTTTGTGAAATTGCTTCTTCAGCCCTGCCACCGACATCCTCAATGGTGTACCGATTCACTTTTCAGAGAGATCTGGCAGAATACGATCTAGATGGGGCAATCACAACAATATAACGGGGTCTATTCCGTGGCGCTCCCCTCGTTGCTTCCCGTCCGCTGGCGTTTCTCCGCTACAATGTTGCCGCTGCTTGCGTTGGAGGAGCGGGTTTCTGTATCGCAGAGATGTCGTGCGTTCTCAATCCTGATTGGTGGAAAGCGCTAAGTTTATGTAAATTTGATCGAGCGGTGGAAGCCCACGCTTAAAAACAGCATACGACGGAAAGAGAAAGCGAGAGTACCCTATTTGTGAGTCGTGATGTCGTTGATTTTCATAAGTATTGATTGATGATTTCTTACGTACTTTCTGCCAAGGAAGTCCATGCTATTGGTAGGGCTACAGAAGGGAAAGGCCTATATCACCAACTCAAACTGCAGGTGCAACAAAAACATTGTCTTTTGGCCATACTTATGTTTGTTATTTATGTTGTTTTATTCGGGCCCCGTTACAATGTCTAGGCCTAATTATGAAATATGTTCTGAAAGACTTTGCTGCCCCCTGCTGTAATGGAACAGAATGTGCAGCAAGTTACGGTCACTGGTCAGCTGGTTTGTTGTGTCCATTGGTTACAGTATGGGGAACTTTTGCGTGAGTAGTGTTCTATAGCTACATCAGGCCAGACCAGAGAATTTAGATAAATACATGGTTCTGCTTCAGGGTATAAAGCCTTTCATTATACATGTTCTACATTCATTCTAACTATGCTACATTGGCAACACTTTACTCAGGAACCTTCTACAAGGCCTATATCTGTACAGAATAATGACATAGCAGATTGTAGCCAGTTAGGTTATGAGTTACCCAGCAGTGCTTCCTGGAATCCCTCAGAGTATTTACACTCATTAAAACATGCATTGTCTTCTATTAGCTCTCCTAGCGGCATACCCTGGGCTTTATTCATTAGGGTGTACCATAGCAAAACATTTTGCAACAGTAAACGAAAACAAGTGTTTGTTATTGGACAAGTTTAGGTAGTCCCTCCCTGTTTTAGTCTGTTTTCTTCTGTTTGGTGCCTAATGTCTACATGCTGTTTGCTGATTCACATGGGTCCTGACACATACATCCAAGGACTACCAAGAGTATGTTCACCAAACCAGAGCATGCAGAAAGTACAAATAATGTATTTGAATGGGGTGGATCTACACTGTACTTAATATTAACTTTCAGAAAAAACTCAAGCCAGAATGTGTGGCTAGCAACATAACTTCCAGTACAACAACCCTAATGATTGTACTACACTTTACTATACTACTACACTACTACAATACACTACTATACTGCCTATACTTTACTACTATACTATACTATATCACTATACTATATTGTCTATATTATACTACTATACTATACTATACAGTCTATACTATACTAAATTATACTGTCTATACTATACTTACCTATACTACTATACTATACTGTATATACTGTACTATACTGTCCATACCAGAGGTACTCAACTCTAGGGCCTTCTGGTTCTGTTCTACCTGATAATTAATTGCGCCCACCTGGTGTCCCAGGTCTAAATCAGTCCCTGATTAGAGGGGAATCACCCACCTGGTGTCCCAGGTCTAAAACAGTCCCTGATTAGAGGGGAATCACCCACCTGGTGTCCCAGGTCTAAAACAGTCCCTGATTAGAGGGGAATCACCCACCTGGTGTCCCAGGTCTAAATCAGTCCCTGATTAGAGGGGAATCACCCACCTGGTGTCCCAGGTCTAAATCAGTCCCTGATTAGAGGGGAATCACCCACCTGGTGTCCCAGGTCTAAATCAGTCCCTGATTAGAGGGGAATCACCCACCTGGTGTCCCAGGTCTAAATCAGTCCCTGATTAGAGGGGAATCACCCACCTGGTGTCCCAGGTCTAAATCAGTCCCTGATTAGAGGGGAATCACCCACCTGGTGTCCCAGGTCTAAATCAGTCCCTGATTAGAGGGGAATCACCCACCTGGTGTCCCAGGTCTAAATCAGTCCCTGATTAGAGGGGAACAACGAAATAAAACTGCAGTGGGACTGGCTTCCAGGTTTGAGGGGTCTATACTAAACTATACTAAATTAAACTATAGTACTATTATATACAGTCTATGCTATACTTGACTATACTACTAAACTATACAGTCTATATTATACTAAATTAAACTATACTACTATACAGTCTATACTATACTTTACTATATGACTATACTATACAGTCTATACTGTACTTTACTATACTACTATACTATACAGTCTATACTATACTATACTATACTGTCTATACTATAGTTTATTATACTACTATACTATAATATACTATACTGGGGGAAAATCTCAATGTATGTGTTATGCCCAGATTTATTCTATAGCCTCTCATAATTACTTAACCTTTTACTGCAGTGGGCTAAATCAGGGTCACAGAGAGTGTTTATTGGTAGTCTTAAAAAATCCAAATCTACTTTGAAACAAAAGTATACACCTCACACACATGGTTATGGGATCAAAAAAAAGAAGACACCTGTACCATGTCAGATATAGATTTGAAATGTATTAAATTTGGAGTTTGCATCCCAATATTACAGTTTAAATACATCACAGAAGACTGAAATATAACAAAAACCGTTTGACATAGAAACACCAGATTTTCTGTGTTTTTTTGGAAATAATAATTGTTAATGATGACATTATGAGAAATATTGATACCATTCCACCCATGAGACCACTAGGTCATTTGAATGCAGGAAAGTGCTACAGCTAGAATCCGCAGTTGAAACAATAACTTAGCGCTGTCCCACCTCTGTTTTGGTAAAAAGCTGAGGCATGGGCCTGGAGAAATGTAACCATTCTCAATTTCATAGACTGAGCTGTGTATACAAGGACTGACCATCCAGTATATCAAAATTATATTTGAACCATGTTTTGAGGCTGTACAGTGTTTGTTTACATTTATATTGTTTACAAACATTGGAATAAAACATATAACTTATATTTTGGGTCCTGATGTGGCACAACAGATGAACTAAGCTCATGAGGCATTTATAAATTATATTCTTCAAGAATCAATGGATTTATATAATTAATTTACAAGTCAAAAAATTTATGTAGCAACTAAGGAATCAAGCTTTAACTATACTTATGAGATATCAATATAAAATATGTGATGAGGAAGTCACTTTTACAAGTGTTTGATGTTGTTTCCTCCAACATTGGTCCTCTAGGGCAACAGTTGTCTCAAGAAAAACAAAACTGATACTTGGTATAATTCAATTGTTATTGATTGATTTGCTTCTGTTGAGTTATAAATTATAAACTGTTATAAACTGTGTTCATTGTACACAATTATGTACCACAAGGAGGCGCCATAGCCTTAGAACAAGATCTCAAACCTCACAGACACAGCTCCTATTCACCACAAGGGGGACAGACTAAGAGCAGTTTTACACTCCCATTCATTGCATATGAAGTGAACATACACATTAAGTTGTTCATCATGTTTTGGATTAGGAATTGGATTAGAAATTGGTCTGCAGGTATACCCAGAAGAGTAGAGGTGGTCGATAGATGAGGCTGAGAAAAGGATTTTCGCACACACGATGACTTCTCTGTCTCTCTAAAGCCGAGCTCACCTGATGTTTAAGGTGACAGTATACCTGCAAACGTAGAGGTAATGCTGGTTGCGAACTACAGTACCAGTCAGAAGTTTGGAGACACCTACTCAATCAAGGTTTTTATTTTTTACTATGTTCTACATTGTAGAATAATAGTGGACGTCAAAACTATGAAATAACACATGGAATCATGTAGTAAACAAAAAAGTGTTAAACAAATCCAAATATATTTGATATTTGAGATTCTTCAAAGTAGCCACCCTTTGCCTTGATGACAGCTTTACACGCTCTTGGCATTCTCTCAACCGGCTTCATGAGATAGTTACCTGGAATGCATTTCAATTAACAGGTGCATTTGAGCCAATCAGTTGTTTTGTGACAAGGTAGGGGTGGTATACAGAAGATAGCACTATTTGGTAAAAGACCAAGTCCATATTATGGGAAGAACAGCTCAAATAAGCAAAGAGAAATGACAATCCATCATTACTTTAAGACATGAAGGTCAGTCAATCTGGAAAATGGCAAGATCCGGAAAATGTTACGTTTCTTCAAGTGCAGTCACAAAAACCATCAAGCTACATGATGAAACTGGCTCTCATGAGGACCCCACATGAAAGGAAGACCCAGAGTTACCTCTGCTGCAGAGGATAAGTTCATTAGAGTTACCAGCCTCAGATTGCAGCCCAAATAAATGCTTCACATAGTTCAAGTAACAGACACATCTCAACATTGACTGTTCAGAGGAGACTGTGTGAATCAGGCCTTCGTGTTCAAACTGCTGCAAAGAAACCACTACTAAAGGACACTAATAAGAAGAAGAGACTTGCTTTGGCCAAGAAACATGAGCAATGGACATTAGACCGGTGGAAATCTGTCCTTTGTTCTGATGAGTCAAAATGTGAGATTTTTGGTTCCAACCGCCATGTCTTGTGAGACGCAGAGTAGGTGAACGGATGATCTCCGCATGTGTGGTTCCCACTGTGAAGCATGGAGGTGTGATGGTGTGGGGGTGTTTTGCTGGTGGCACTGTCAGTGATTTATTTAGAATTCAAGGCACACATATCCAGCATGGCTACCACAGCATTCTGCAGCGATCGCCATCCCATCTGGTTGGCAATGACCCAACACACCTCCAGGCTGTGTAAGGGCTATTTTACCAAGACAGAGAGTGATGTAGTGCTGCATCAGATGACCTGGCCTCCACAATGTGAATGTTTGGGATGAGTTGGACCGCAGAGTGAAGGAAAAGCAGCCAACAAGTATTCCGCGTGTGTGGGAACTCCTTCAAGAATGTTGGAAAAGCATACCAGGTGAAGCTGGTTAAGAGAATGCCAAGAGTGTGCAAAGCTGTCATCAAGGCAAAGGGTGCCTACTTTGAAGAATCGTAAAATATATTTTGAGTTATTTAACACTTTGTTGGATACTACATGATTCCATGTGTTATTTCATAGTTGATGTCTTCACTATTATTCTACAATGCAGAAAATAGTCCAAATAAAGGAAAACCCTTGAATGAGTAGGTGTGTCCAAACCTTTGACTGGTACTGTATTTATGACCATGATACTGCTAGAATTATGGTATGGGAGCTACATTAACTGTTAGCTTTATAATATATTCTCATCACATTTTATTATTTGTCAAACGGAGTCTAATAAACCATTCAGAATAAGCTTACTTTTTAGTGTGTGGCTTTAGTCTTTTTAAAAACGGTTCTTGTGATTTTTTGGGGGTTTGTATTTAATTTATGATGCTATATGATAAAGATACTGTATGACAGATAACACTCTATGTAGATGGTATACCCTATTTATTCAAATATAAGTGCTTGTTGATGTGTTATATATGCTGTATTGTAGGCTATAAAAATCATTACTGGTTGAATTCTTTTTGGAATGAGTGTGTTCATTACTCCATCTTACAAATTCACCATGTGACTCCAAATCATTCAGCTATCAAGTTTTTTAAGATGTCTGGCTCTGGGGTGAAGTTTCCCCTAGGTACAGATCTAGGATCAGCTTCCCCTCCCCCAGCCCTTACCCTAACCATAAGTGGGGAAAATGTAAGGGGCAACTTCACCCTACACCAGATGTCAGCAGGTCTTCCAGCAGAAAGGGCTGATCTCATACATACTGTGAA